>NW_019522827.1:1141164-1157902 GCF_002814215.2 Seriola lalandi dorsalis | reverse complement strand
CCCCCCACCCCCCTTGTCACACTGTCACCGTGCTCCATTCCACCTGTTGCCCCATCGGAAAACACACTCCTCTCAGCTGCCCTGCGGGACACCATAACACACACACACACAAACACACAGAGAGAGAGACACATGCGCACACACACAACCCAGCGAGCCCTGTGTTGGCCATCTTGAACCGTGACCGAAAACATTCACTACTCGCTCGCTGCTTTCTCAGCTCTGCAGTAGCTCAGAGACAATCTACTGAAATACACTGGTCAATACGAAGTCTGTCACACACTGACGTACAGTACTGACACACTCATACACAGATTGGGATTTTGAATGCTGTGAAGTTGATTATCAAGATCTCAAAGCTGACATGATTAGCCGACTGATAACAACTATTTTTTCAAGCACATTTTGCCAAAGATTCACTGGTTTTCTTCAAAAATGTAAATATTTGTTGTTTTTCTTAGTTCAAATATTTCACTTTTTTATAACGTGTTATAAAATAATCAGCACATTCATTCATAATGAAAATAATCTTTAGCTGTAAGTCACTTTTTTTTTTTTTTTTTAGCTGTCTTTTGGGTGTTTCACAAAAAAGGACTATTCGGTTAACCACACCGCTCTGATAACTATGAGACATACTTTCTCACATGCTCTTCTTCATTTTTAACAATCCTTACAAGGTTTGTCTGAATCATCACTTCAAACCCATACTAACCATTCAAGTTTCCTTTAAGTACACATCACCAGGATACAGCAACATTTTTCTTACAGGTGGGGCTTTCTAACTTTCTACCACTGCTTTCGGAGACACCTGCATGAGCTATATTAATGGACTCTGACTCAGATACGCCACGCCATCACTTACGTCTCATTTCCAGCAGAGGAAGAAGTGTTCTGATTTTCCATTATCCAGATTCTAAGTCAAATATAGCAGTAATATAATGTATAAATATATACTCTGTTACAAGTAAACATTCTGCATTTAGTATCTTACTTAAGTTAAAGTACAGCAGTATTATCAACAAAATCCACTTAAAGTATGGAAAATTAAAGTATGTATTATGCAGTAGAATGACATGAGTGTTATATTACAACTGAATATGGTTCATGATGCAGAAGTTTGCTAAAGTAGTTGGTGAAGGTGGAGTTCATTTTAACCACTCTCTATACTAATTTATTGCAGTGCATCATGTTTAACGACCGTATCATATGTTAATGGTTTGCAAAGTAACTTGTAACTATAGCTGTCAAATGAATAATGTGCAATGTACAAAAAGTACAATGTTTGCCTCTCTAGCAGAGTACAAGTATAAAGTGGCATAAAATGAAAAAGCTCAAGTAAAGTACAAGTGATTACCTCAAAATTGTACTGAACCGCACTTGGAAACACTGTCAGTCGTTTGTTTGGGAGGGATGTATTTCCAATTCTGCAGCTCTGTCTCCTGTGACGTTTGAATACTCTTACTGTACATCACTTCAGACAGAAGTGTCTGCCACATTAAGTAATAGAATAGACTGTGATCTTGTAGTAGATGAATGCAAAAATATAACAGATGGTTTTTAGGGGCACAAAAATAATTAACAAACAATTAAAACGTAACAGGCCAGGAAAACATTTAACAGCAACAGCAGCAGTACTACTAATAATACTAACTATAGTAATGAGATTTTTTTTTTTTTTTTTAAATAGCAGGAGAGAATCACATGATGCCATTCAAGTACAGCAAGAATATACAGGATATACTGAACAATGCATGATATCCACTGGTTGAAAGTAACCACATTTAGGAGGGAACATTAAGGATGTTGCACTGTTTACTCCACTATATATATTTGTCTGCTTTATTAATCTGTTAAAACAAATCATGTTGTCAACCCAGACAATATGTTGCATTAGATTAAACTACAGAACAGTTAATAGTTCAAATTAACTCCACCTCATTCAACTACAACACCTTCATGCACAAATACTAATCCAATGCAAGCTAACAGAACATTTAGGAAGGGAGCATTGTACATTACATACATTAGCCTACTTTTGATACTTTAAGTACATTTTGCTGATAGTATTTCCACATGTTCTCAGTGATGGACAGTAACCAAGTACATTTACTCAAGCACTGTAAGTACAATTCCCGAAGTATTTACACTTAAGTACAATATTTTCATTTCTTGCACCTTCTACCTGCTGCTGCTTTATACTTCTACCTCACTGTATTTCAGAGGGAAAGACACTGACAGCTGTAGTTATTCGAGTTTAAACATACATAATAAGCACATCGTAGGATAACGCAAGAATCATGCCGCCTACAATATTGCAATACTGCTCACATATTAATGCAGCAATAATAACTGTACAGTATATATTATAATATGTAACTGACAGAGATCGTTTACCTGCACAGTGAGTCCTTTTACACACTTGGTTAATTCTGCTGGTACTATTTCACGTCAGTAAAAATTTCCAGTGCCTGACTTTTACTTGTAATAGAGTATTTTTACACTGTGGTATTTCTACCTTTACTTAAGTAAAGGCTGAGATACTTGTCCCACATCTGTTTGTACGTTTTGTGCATGTTCGAGAGCAGGACATTCACGCTGCGTCTAACTTCACCTTAAAGACTAAAATGCGCAATTAAAGCGCAGGTGTTTTAATTATCTATAAGACAATTAAATCACGTCACAGACGGAGAAACAGCTACAGCGCAAATGCAATAATCACAGTCAGACCACAGCTGTGTCAAGACACTTCCAGTCTACTCACACTTGTTGACAGACGAGAGAGGGGGGGGGGGAAAAACCCCTGAATTTAACGGGCGAGTTAATAAATACACAGTTTGAATGATCTCAGTTTCCCGGTGTAAAACTTTACCCAGACAGGCGCTAATGTTTGACTGCACCACCATGACGCGAGCCCCTTCAAAAAACAGAAAAAAGTTCCGGCTGAAGCCACAGGAAGTGGAGCCGCGCACTCCACTAGTGGAATTAAAGAGAAAAATGTAGGAATCCGAGCGAAGAAATGTGAGATATTTGAGGAATGTTATCTCCGACAGTGAGTGAGAAAGCGTTGTGAAATAGCTCCTGACTTCACATCCACAATATTAAACAGCCAAAGTTTACACTCCGACAGAACACGCAGTTAAAGTCAGAAGAGTTCAACACTTTCAAAAAATAAAAAATAAAAAAATAAAACACTTGTAAGAGCTTACCTGGTGAGACTCTATTAGCAGACAGTCAGGCAGGTAGAGTAATATTTGATTTTTTTTTTTTTTTTTTTTAAATGAAGAGTGGACTCTGTAGGGTTTTTCTCTTTTTTTTTCTTTGTTTGTTTTCTGCTGCCTCTTCTCCTTCCTTAAGCCGTTTGTTTGAAGCGAGAGGAGGGCAGGAATTTCAGGAATTAGCCGTGGTATGACATGAAGCCTGGAAAAAGCCAGAGAAAAAGACCCAGGGAGAGAAGGAGGGGAGGGGAGGGGAAGGAGGGAAGCAGAGGGGACGGAGGGAGGAGAGGGGAGGGGAGGGAGGCAGGTCTGACCGGTCAACACGTAATGACGTGGGGGTGGAGGAGGAGAAGGGGGGAGGAGGGCTCCGAAAAGGAAAGGAAAGTAAAGGAAGGGGCGGTGGTGGTGGTGGTGGTGATGTGTGTGGGGGATTACACTGTACTCTATACTGAGTAAAATCCAGAGCTAAAATGATTCATTTAATTAACAAAGGCCTACATCCAAATTTATTCAACTCAGAACTAATTTACTAAATGTGCAATATTTAAAATTATTATTATTTTATTTATAATCATGTTTTTTGTGAATGCCGCATCAGCCGTCTCATATTGTCTTTAATGCTGTGAGGAAAAGTAGCCTACATTTTTCCATAATGTCTCAATAAAGTTCTTCACTCTCTCCTTTTTTGATTGTTATTAATTGTAATGAACAATGGATGGTTCCACTTTCTTTATCACACGTGTAATGTTACAGCCTCTATGGCTTTTTCCAAGCTTCATGTCATAACACATTGGATATTAATTTGTTTATCCTCTACACCACATGCTGTTAAATTTAGAATGTGATTCAACGGCTCTCTTTTAAAGTACATCCCTGTTGCCTCTTGTCAGGTGATTTCATATTTAAAGAGCAGATGTAATGTGTTTTTCTTTAAAGCTTGGTGTAAGTTAAATAAAGTGAAGTTTTTGAAACATTTGTGGGGAGTCCAGCTGTAACAGTCTTTCTTTTCCAGTCCAAGTTTTCACCCATTCTCAAATGAGAAAACACAATCGATCGTACTGTTGGACATGGGCATGTTGTTAAAGTCATTAAAGGCCTGGAGGCCTAATTGTCTGAGATGTGATTCTGAACTTTGGACTCTGTGAGGCAACATGTGCAGGAGAACATAAACTGGGTAACAGACTCCTCTAGTGGGTATTATGGGTATTACATGCTATTGGACACAAGGTTAACAGTTATTTTTCTAATGGTAACGTGTTCAAGAATTTTACTATAGTTATGACCTGACTTCTAAAATGACTAATTAATGTCCGTTGTTTCTCAAAAATAATTAGCTGTGTGACCCTGTACCACATTTGTCTCACTAAACCTTATTTATTTCACTCAGTAGTTGTTGAGATTAGCAGCTGCGCCCGGCTGGACATGCTGTCCTGTTCAAGAGCAATCACTGTCCTCACATAGATGATTTGCTTGGTCACAGTCAGGTTGTCCAGCAAGACAGATCTGAGACACTTTAACTGTACTCGAAGCAATATTCAGTGACTTGGAAAGCGTTGTTGTATCACCTGTGATCTCCATTAAGCTAATTATGTGACTTCTAAAACCAATGATTTAGGTGTGTCATAACAAAGGGAGTAAATACTTATGCAAACATGTACTTCATAGTTTATATTATGTGTAATTCATTTATCAGTGAGACCATAAACTCAGGCGTTATTCTTATTTTCTCTGTGAGGAAACTTTAAGAAGGAGGAAACAAAGTGCAGGGAACAGCGCCCCTTGGAGTTGAAAAGGACTCAAGTGTCTTGCTTATGAAACATACAGGCTGATTTTACATGTCACAGTCATCTCACTTGTCCCACACTCTGCCTGTGTACAAAGTTGTATAATGTCTTTTGAGGCTCTGGAGACGGAAATTACTCAAGTGAAGTTTTTAAAGGCTCAACGAAAGACAACACTGAGATGTGATTGAGTTGCATTATGGGAAGCGTAGCATCTGGTGTTTTTGGAGCTTGACTCAGCCTAAAGATGAAAATTAATTATATCTCTGCCTCTGCTGCAACAGCTTGACCTTTCTTTTTTCATCTGTCTCTAAAAGTGCGAATATGTAACAAATCCTGTAAGACTCATCAAGCTGCAGATCACAGTTTTAAGTATAAGGTCTGACCAGTTTGTAACCCTGACTACTGAACAACTTTAACCTAACCCATTTTAAATCACCTGTTATAACTTTGCAATTTCAATCCTGGTCATAATGTTTCTACAATCAAAAAGCTACCTTACACACACACACACACACACACACACTCACACTATATATATATATATATATATATATATATATATATATATATTAGCTTAATGTGTCCTGACATTGTAAATTCAACATTATGTATCAGAGTGAGACTGTGTAACTTGCTGCAGCCTTACTTGGCCTGATGTGACCTGTGGCTCAGGGCAGTAATACTACAGTCAGTGTTGTCGAGTCGAGTCCTGAGTCCGAGTCCAAGTCACCAAAGAAGAGTCCAAGTTGAGTCCGAGTCAAGTCCCCATTACCTGAGTCCAAGTCTGCTTCCCTCCGGCACAGTCAAAGAGCTGATAAACAAATACAAAATATCTACAATACTCCCAGTAGACACAGCTGTCAGTATCATTAAGAGAGTATATTTACTGTGATACAATAGCCTAACAAATGCACTATTAACAACAGAAGTCTTATTTAGTGATGTCAGTTCACTAAATGTATGATTCTTCTCTACTCGTGTGTTTCATGTCACAGGTAAGGAATAGATAGTTTTATCATATTGGTAAAACAAGAAGTAAACACACTTGTTCACCAGAAACAGCAAAAGCAACATAGTTGACAAAATACACTGTATGAAAAAAAAGTCATTTGTCTAATTCAAATCACTTTATTAATAAAGTTTTATTGCATTCTCAATCAAGTTTAAGGCAGATCTAGTCGCTTTTGTGAAACACATTGATACTGATTGACCTAAGATACACATCATTCCTCAACATCAACTTCAACCATTGAAACCCAAGTGAGACACATATTCACATTGTTCTTTTTTTCTTGTCTTTACATTTTCCTCAGTCTTCTTTTTGGTCCTCTGTCCTTTTCCAATAAAAGGTAACTTACTTAAAACAGTGGTACATATACCCAACAACCCAAAGTGGTCTACAAACAGTCTGGACTAGACTCTGTTAAATAAAGTCTATTACAAATTACAGGAGATTTCTTTGCGCTCATTTAAAGGAAATTTTAAAAAGAGATTAAATTTGTCTAAGAAGAATATAAATTAACTTAAAAGCCTCCTGTTGAAGAAGAAGTTGTACTATTGCATTTATAAAAGCTTCTATAGAAAATACTTGGAATGTATGAGAAGGTATTGTACAAAACTGGATCTTCAGTGACACTCCTCCTTACAGGTTTACAGGTGAAGTCAGTGAGCGAAAAACGGAGAACACTGTTCCTAAAAACATTTACACTGTGCTGTGCTATACAGTAACACACCGTAGAGATTGACTTTAACACATCAAAACCTTGGGAACTGTGAAACTAGACACCGTTAAGACATTGATTCATCGTGTTGTAAGTGAGTTTTGGTCCGAGCTGAGTGAGTGAACCCTTCACAACACTAATGGAATGACTGGCTAATGAAGCTGGGAGCTAAACCCTAACTTTCCGCAGATTCCCTCATGTTAAACTGCGAGTCCAGTTCACTTCCTTTGTTCCACGTTCTCCACGCCCAGGGAGCATGTTCCTCTCTTCTCTTCCTTTTTTTTTTTTTTTTACTGCACACCTCTTCGTGATGCTTTTACAGACGACATCCTGACTCCAAGCATCATTTCTTGGAAAGGAATTTCATCTTGTTTCCTGAAAAAAGCAACAGATGTAAATCACACTTAAAAAAATATGTAAAAACATTTAACAAAAGTGCAGTTTTTTAAGTCTCTTAACTGATTAACTGATTGCTTGTTTGCTTGATTGCTTGATTGATTGATTGATTGATTGATTGATTGATTGACTGATGGAAGATGCACACTAAATCTCACCTAGGCCCTTGAGGAACTTGTTGACTCCTCGTTGCTCGCTTCCAGGCAGCGAATCCAGATACTCTTGTGCTCTCACCTCAAACAGACCTGGAAACAAAACAGGTCAAATATTTATAGTCAAATGTTTTAAAGAGCATCCTCACCACCACTAGATTTAAAATAAAAAAATATATAAATATACTGACCATTAAAATAGAAAATTTGAGTGAGATTTCTTTGAATTTTTTTAGTTTTGTGATTAATAGTAATCTTCTTTTATCTATTTATCTATTGTGTGTGTTTCTATTGATGTGGGTGCTGAGCTGCTGCCTACAATTGCCGTTACAGGGACAAATAAAGTTCAGTTGAATTAAATTGAATCACATGGTCCTCATCAGCAGATGAAGTTTACTTTACATTATTCTAAGCTCTCTGAATTATAAAAGCTTGAACATGACAACTAGGCAAAATTCATCCTCTGCGTTGTCCATGTGAAAAGGTCAAAAGCTCCAAGAACTGAGTAAGCAGACTTTGAGTGGAGGTTGTCTTCTCAACTATAATTACATGCTTTGAAAAATGTTGGATGCTGAGGAACAATTAAAGTCATATGGACATATGTCAATTAGCGTAACATTTCTTTGAGGTCAATGGGAAAACTTTCTCTATTCTCTAGAAAAAAAAACACTCACAGTCACTTAGCAAAAATACTAATTTAATCTAATTTAATAGGACTTTAATATTTTTCATATGCACATACAGTTGGTATAGATGTTCAACTAGCACATCTAGTGTAATGGTGTACTGTATTGTACTTTAACACAATTGCCAGTAATCAAATCTCAGTACCTCTGAGACCCTGCCTGCGCAGCTCCCTCTCCTGGATGAAGCCGGTGAACATCTGTGTCTCCATGAACACCTCCAGAAACCTTCTCAAGCTCTTGGAAGTGACCGCTTTGCGAAAGGCCTCACGCTGAAAGGATGAGGAGGCAGCAGAAGAGGGGCTGGGCAAGGTGGGGGAGGCCACGGACTCATCCTCCCGCTCTGCTCCACCCATGAAGAGGGAGTAGTGACCCACCATCTCCACGAAGAAACGCACAAAGGCCTCCGATACCACCGTGCTGAGGCAGCTGGAGTCTGGCAGGAGGAACCAGGGAAAAAGAGAAAAAATTGAATCACATGAAGTTTGATAGCCTGCTATATTGTATACAAAGGTCATTAAATACAGTACCCGTACGAGGTTGATAAACAACAATAAATCATTATTATCTCAAATTATTATCTTGTTCGAATCGATCATTTTACTCACTATTTTGAAAAATGAATTCTTCACTTGCTGAAACTAACACAGCAAACATTTTCAGCTGTTCAGAGATAAACTGTTTACACCATTGCAAGATATTTCATATACAAAAGCTATGCTCTCAAGCTGAAAAACTACACAACTTGGAACTGTATACTGCCTCTCGAACAGAGTGTCCTCAGTAGCTAGAGTGAGTCCCCAGCTGTTTTGTTGTATCACTTTTAATGTTCATGTCAGTTAGTGTGTGATTTCAGAGCTTTCAAATGACCATGTCAATGTAAAATCTGTGTGTTGTCCAGAGTGTGTAAGAAGCTCCAGATGGGTTATGTTCAAACCATCTGATACATTTAACACTGACTTACTATATGTATAACAAAAACATGTACAAACACACCAACTTGTGATTCTGTACCTTAAGTGGGTGATGAGGATGATGCAACAAATAAATCTTTTCTGGTAAAAATGCACTGTAGTGATGTGACCTCTGTGAATTAAAACTTTCAGGTCTGTTGTCCCCGTGGCCACACCAAGCACTAATGTGTTGTAGCAGTACAGTGTACTGAAAGTGTAACGACAATTTAAGATTCAGAAGGTCAGTGAAAGTGTCTGGAAATGTTCTGAAAAAATTATTTTAATTCCTCACTCTTGATTGTTTCACAGCACTGTCTTTAGTATATTTAGTATTCTGAATAAAAACATAAAAATACTGTATAAATGCATCTAAACAGAAGCAGCCATAAGAGTGCTGAGTCACCATTGGGCAGATCTCCTTTCTCACATGCCAGCTCCCTCCTCTTGTCCAGCACGTGCTCCAGAGCCGCCTGCAGCTTGTGAGGAAGAATGGAGTCCTCATCATCCAGCTGTGGAGGCAAGAACACAGATGTAAACACAGTCAACATACTACAGTGAATTAACATTTTTTTTTATTCACATAACATCTGGTAGAGCCACTACAAATGTAACGGAGTTAAAGGGTGAGCCGACGTCTGTTATGATAGATGGATTTTCACTGTTGTCTGCGTGTTTCTATGGTTTCTACCTGTCGTAGGAAGCGGCTGTTGCCGAGGTCGACCACCAGGACCTGAGGGGAGAGCAGAGGGAGCGTGATGTCATTTCCTGGAGCTATTGTTCAGGGGGAGGAAATGTTGAGATTCAAGGGCACCACCATCTATATGTCACAAACAACAATAAAAATGTTCTTACTTCTTCGATGGGCAGCTCTTTGAGTCGAGGCAGAGAGCTGGAGAGGAGGCCGACTATAAAGGGTGTAGGCGTGCAGACGATATCCAACATGGAGGGCGGGAGCACGGGGATGTACGTATGCTGCCAGGTGAAGGGGTAGAGAAGAGCCACGACTGCATGACAACACTGAGACAATGTGCTGCGGAAAGAGAGAGAGAGATGAGGAGGTTAATGCTCATACAACTTATTTTTATCATTTTGGATGAAATAATATGGTAGAAAAACCATCTTACAAAGAGCCTTTGAAAAAATGCATATCTTAAATACATTATATATACAATATATCATGTTTTTTTACAGCAGACATGTTTACCTGCCAGAGGTATGACAAATACCAATATTACTTGCCAGAACAAAGCCATTGTTGATGTTATTAGGTCCAGTGCTTTTCCTGTTATGATTCAAAATGTTCTCTATTAAAAACGTCTATGAATCAGATTCATCTGAGAAAAATAAAGAAACAAGAGGACTTTGATGTTCGCAAGACTACCAAGATTTAGTTAGGAAAGATTTATTCAGAACAGCACAAGACTGTTGACATGGAAGAAAGAAAAGAAAAGCTGATGATTGAGCAGAAAATTCTGTCAAATCCTAAATAGCAAGAAGCTTTTTAAGTTCACTGTCAACACAGCACTAGAGTCTTGTGACTTGTGGTTACGTTTAACCACACGCATGCACATGGACCTAATGAGGCGCATGTGTGAAAAGAAAGATGAAGTTCTTGTTCTTAATAATGTTAATTCAATAAAATCTATCTTAGCTAATTATAGTTATAATAAGTTATAGTTAGATTTTTTTCAAAAACTCAATGTTATACAAAGAAATTAGAACATATACCACAAAAAGACGTCCAACAAACAAAGCAAACCAAATGTAATGTTTTAATGAAGAGTCTAATCTCTACCACAAGATGGTGCTAAAATACCCCCCCTCAAAAAACTGTCTCTCCTGCCACCCATTTCTTAGTCTAGAAAATAATATTGAAAGTTAATTTCTGTTGCCCCAACAAACCCACTGTTACCCCGAGAGGAATGTTCAAACGCATCTTTTAGGGGAGTGTGACGTAACACTTATAAAAACTATACAGCGGCAGCAAACACACTCGCCCCACACCGTTAAGATAATCTCTCCCGCGTGTGCATCTGCTCACAGTTAATTCATTAAAAAACTGATTGACAAAGCCAAGTTTCCACAGCACGGTGGAGAATGTAAAATGACTTGTGATGTGCTTGTGAACTTTGGTGAGAAATGTTTCAAATGCTTCAACATTTTGTCAGTATCTTTTTTTTTTTTTTGCCCATCCAGATAGATAGATAGATAGATGCTTTATTTATCTATCTATCTATCTATCTATCTATCTATCTATCTATCTATCTATCTATAAGTGAACTCTGAGAAATACATATTGTAATGTATTAATACTGCCTGAAACCTCAGGGTGTTTCTTGAACTACATCAGGTTACAACGACTAGTCCTCTGAGCCCACAAGTTGAAGCAGCTCTACAACAGTAAAAAAAAAAAAAAAAAACCCTTTGACCCCGACCACAGCGATAATAGCTTTAGAGTTAAAGGCTTTGAGTGAACTGCGTGGGTGTGATGACGTCATTGTGCACTCGTGTTCGCTCTAAAAGCCTAACTCCTTCTATCTGGCATCCATGACAGTTTTCCAGAGAAGTGATTGTTCCCAAGGCGACTGTATAACACAACAGCATTCCTTCCTCTCACACTTGGTCAAGATCTTCTTATCCTCAGACTGCTTGTCAACTTGAGGTCTGCCTGTCATGTCCTTCAAACTCTTTCCTCTTGGTCTTTTCAGCATCATAAACCTTCTTTCACTGATCTGATCATGATGGATGAATTAAACGAATGAATTAAAATACTTCAACGGCTCCATCTGAAACGACTTAACATCTGATCTTCGGGTATGAAAGCCGACTACCATGCTCTGTAACGATATGTTGCGGGAGACCAACCTGAGTTTGTCGGCGGTGAAGATGACCCTGCGCTCCAGCAGCAGAGAGGCAAACACTCGCAGAAGGAGACGCAGACTCAAGGAGGAGAAGAGACATTCAAAGTCCACATGCTCCAGACGGGAATCTGACGGCCGACACAACTCTATCACCTGTAGGAAAGACAGAGAAAACAAAAAGGACAATCAGATTATAATGTACATACTACATGCATCTAGAGAAAGCCACTGATATGATAGTTTATGTCATTTTTAGTCAGATTTATTATGTGGAGTTTGCCTCCAAGAAAGCTGCTTTCCACAGTGACACCACCATCATTTTACCTCTGTCCCAGAGCCAGGTAGGAAGTTTTTGACAGTGATGGTCCTTCCTGGAGCAGGGAAGGGAGCTTCCATGATCCCTCTCATAAAAGGCTGCACCAGAGCAGGAGAGATAGCCCTCCTCTTTTCCACTTCATCCAGGATCTGAGAAAAGGAAAAGAAGGAGGCTCTGCAACTTGAATACTGGCAATCACAAATACATACATACAAAAATACGTGTGTATATGTACATATATACATATATATACACACACACACACAGACACTATATATACTATAGGCTCTTAAAAGAACAGAAGTGCTTTATGGCTTTCATTGGATTTTTATAGTATTATAGCATGAAGTGCCTTAACCTGTCACGTGTTTTAGTTTCTTGGTCAACCAAAAACAGACATTTCTTGTCTGTGAAATCATTTTGTAAATACATGTGATAGACGATTTTATCCATATTTTTCATCCCCCACTTTATGGTATTTGTCAATATCATTGTAAAATTTATTTATTGTACAGTGGAATTCCTGTTGAAATGAATCAGGTAGCTGACAGTTACAACTGCATTGTATTCAGATGCCATCATAAATACAAGGTAATGGCACCACACTCGCTATTATTATCATCATAAACTTTTTCAATCTCACCAGGAGACTGAATAAGATACAGGAGCATCTGCCAAACACGTTAAAGCCACTACATCAAATGGCTAACAACCTGCATCCATGATGTGTACCCCTCTACACACATACTGTACACATCTGTATAATATTAAACTTGATCTGATACAGATAAAACACATACAGAATATCATCAGCACTTACTCCTTTCAATGCAGAGGCAGCTATCAATCAATTTGCTATCTTATCAATAAACTGAATTTACCCTCCTATGCCGATGGGTGTATCCGCACAAACCCCACATTACCAGTGGCAGATGTACACTTCAAAGACATTTAGGTATACAGATCAACACACTCATAAATCTGAGGCTCATTACAGGGAACCTTTTTCCACTGCAGTAACCACATCAGCTGCAGTTCACATGCGTCTCTGTACTGCAGCCAGCGGGTGGGTGGAGCTCTGCGGGCGTCAAGGGTGGTACCGCTCTGTACGTTTTTACTGGGGTTGAACTTGTGTGTATGTGTTTGCGCAACACATGCAATTCCAAGCAATGCAATTTCACTGGATGCAAGTAACAGATTTGAGCGAACTCGTGTTTATGTCACTGTCTGTACCTTGGAGAACAGGTCGAAGCAGCCCAGGCGGCTGACGATGCAGTAGACCTCAGGGAGCCTTCGGCCTTTACCACTGGGCTATGAACAGCCAGAGAGAAAAAGACAGACGGCTTCAAAACACCGGAGTGACACAAGATTGCTCATCCAAATACAACCTATGATTAGACCAGTGGAGCAAACCCATGCCCTTTGTTTCACAGAGATTTTAAGGCCACATTCAGGAACAAATGTTTTTCCTCATCATTTTATCATCAAATTCAGGAAATATGAGGGAAATTGTTTCTGTTACCAGTAATCGTCGACAGTAGCCGAACCGCCTGCTTCCATCTTCACCAGTCAAGACGAATGAGAACGTTTCACTGAGGATAGAAGAGAGAGAGAGAGTGAGAGGAAAAAAACAACATAATTGAGACGTGCTGGAAACTATTTAGAGCTGTAAAAATCACACAGAAAAGACTGTTGTGGATACAGAGAATCCCACTCTGGACTGGACTTCTGCAAACAAAAGCCTGACTTTGTACTTGAGAGGGAAGGACCCTCAAGACACTTTTAATCTGCAAATAGCAACATAAAGCTTCCTCAGCTCTGCCTGACAGGTAGTCATTGAGCAGTGACGACCTTCTTGACAGGCCAGAGCGTCAGCCAGTTCAATGACTCAGTCTGCAGGTGTGTTTTTAGTGGCCCCTCAACCATCGAACATTTGCCTCCAGGTAATTATTAGCCATCACTGTCAAGACAGACATTCTCTCTTCTCGGAACAATGCAGACGCTCAAGAGGCCAAGAGGTTTTGGGTAATAGGGCCAATTATAAACAGCATTAAAAAAAGAGGTGCCTTTGTAATAGCAAACCAGGTGTAAGGTGCTAAATCCATCCTCTTTCCCTATAATCGTTTGTCATTGTCAGTGGCTTATCGTTACACAAAGGAGAGTAGTCTTCACAAGCCACAAGGTCATTTCCATTCTGGGCTTTCATCTTCTCCACTAACAAGTGCTTATTAGCAAGGAAAACAGCTGAGCTATTACCGCTCTGACGAGAAATGCTTGCGTCCCCGTTTATTTTTACTTTTTTTTTTATGTTCTATGACTCTGACTCACCTGGGGAAGTTGTCGACAGGTGCCCAGTCTTTGGCGTCAGGGAAACAGAACTGAGGGATGACCTTCAGCTGGTCCTCAGTCTCCCGCATGAACTTAAAGCTCCTCTCAAGCTGGTTAGTAAAAATAAGAGAACATGTGACGATGAATAATTAATTTAACGATGCCCGAAAGATCATGCTGTTTAAAATATTAGGCCTTTGTGTTTTACACACAGCTTTGCTATTGAGATTAATATGGAACTGAGGTAAATATGAAACTGTAAAAGGCATCGATTTGTGTCAACCTCTTCCTAATAATCATTCTTCACCAGCCTTAAACTGCAGCGTTACTACCTTTAGTATGTTTAGTACGCATGCTGTTGTTGTTCCTCCAAATGTGTTCATAAACTGACATATATAGCTTGAATTATCACTATCCATGTAGGAAAGCAGTCATCAAATGCTCGCTCCTTCCCAGCATTGTTTAACATAAAATTTCCAGTGACTCGTTTCGCTTCAGTAACATTTCTCTCCTCTTTTACCTTGAGAGGGAACTGCTGTGTGACCTCGGGCAGGTATGGAACTCCGGCCTTGGTTTTGTGAAGCGCAACGACTATGAAATACTCAAAGAGTTTCCTCTCCTGCAACTCCATCAGATCCCTCTCCAAAGTTCGGTACCGCCCCGTCTGCCTCAGCATGGACTGAACCGACACCAGACGCTGGCTGTGGGCTGAGGGAGGGAGACGCACATTTCATACAGATCCACATCCATCTGTGCATGTATGCACAGAGAGCCAATGTGTGGCCACAGCGTAATCTGTATTTCCATCTGTGTATGTTTTGATTTTAGCGATACAGTGGAACAATGGAAAGAAAGAAAACTGATCAGAATCAGTTCACGTCCCACTATTGCGATTATCTGTAAGTAATGAAATAACTGCTACAGTAGGTAGCATGAAGCTACTGGATATGTTAGTATTTATTTTCTTTTCTCACCTTTTAGTTTCTCCTCCGTGTCACTTTCCGACTCACTGTTCTCATCTGTCACTACATTAAAGAG
Organism: Seriola lalandi dorsalis; assembly: GCF_002814215.2. Lineage (NCBI taxonomy): Eukaryota > Metazoa > Chordata > Actinopteri > Carangiformes > Carangidae > Seriola > Seriola lalandi. Next base: position 1,142,455 of record NW_019522827.1, on the reverse strand, counting down.
GGTGAAAAGAAAATCAGTGTGAGGAGACTGCAAATAACAATCACAGGAAACTCAGAGCACATGGAATTCGCTCTCATTGCTTTCATTCCTGGCACACACAACACCACCCGGTCCTCTGATACACGGGTCAGTCTCAACTGACCCAAAAAGGTAACCTTGCCCATAAAACTAAGTGAATACATATGATGAGGTATTATGGCTTTTATGGAGGTAGACCTGTAAAGTCTTTCTGGTCAAACTGACGGCTGCAGGAAAGAAAACATGCTGAAAAATGCCTGCATTGGGTAGAGTGTTGATAGTATTGATGACAAACTATGATATAATATCAAGAAAAGACAGACTTGCATCAACTAACACAGAATAACAGACAATCACAGAATGCCGGTGCAGCAGTACAAGATAGAAATGTGGAAATGTTAGAAAGACATGGCTACCAGCGTTAAGAAAGCTTTTAAAAGAATTCCTGGATCTGCACCAGGATCTGCACCTGGATCTGTTTTTGCACCAGAAACTAATCACTTGTTCCCATGGCCTAACTTTTTCACCGAATTGTACTGAAATAAGTGTTTGAGATGAAGAAACACAAACACAAGCTCCTTTGTGGAGACATTGAGAAAGTGGATAGTGTTTTATAAGTTAAAAAGGATCAAAACAAATAAATGGTCTTTCTTGTGGCCCTGCTGTTGTATTTGAGGCCTCACCTCTCCCTGAGCTGGACTCGGTCGACTGAGACACCCTCTTCATGCGTTTCTTCCCTCTTCGTGCCTCAAAGATGCCATTGATTTTCAGCACCATCTGGAGGAGGTAAAGAGAAAGAAATGTCCATCTTTAAATCCTTAAGCAAGTAAACAAACATCTGCCAGGCTCCTACCAAGATCACTTCAGTACAGCTTCTGGGAGGCCTTCCTCTGGACACACTTCTCACAGGAAATATCTGTCAGAAAGTTTTTCTCTGCCTTACTCATCCCCAGACGGAAGCATGAGTGGACCAGCTCTGAAGCTCCCTGAGCAGTACGCTGGACCGTAAATAACAGACAGACAGAGTAGAAGGGGCTTGGTGAGATGCCTCTCAGACTCCCATACCTTGGGGATTTTCCTCCGTCTGCGATTGTACGGGTCTCCTGAGAGGCAGGGGGTGTCATCGGGGCTGCTGGGTGTGGAGGGCGGGCTGACACGGGAGGGTGAGGAGACACCAGTGTCCCGGCCAGTCTTGCGTAGTTCGAGGAGCTTAAAACTTCGCCGTTCTGAGTTTTGTCTGAAGAAGCCGGGCTTGGAGGAGAGCTTGTGGGGG
>NW_019522827.1:918201-1141144 GCF_002814215.2 Seriola lalandi dorsalis | reverse complement strand
GGGGGAGCAGATACACACTTTAGAAAGTAGTTTTAATGTAGAAATGGTCCCATTAAATCACCTTTGTTTTTATAGTGATGTAATGGCGATCAGGTACCTTAGTTGGCGTGTCAGGGACAGGAGATGAGGAGGCAGGTGAAACACATTTGCTTCCCAAACAACTTCTCTCCAGCTCTATATCTTCATAAGGGTTCTCCTTGGATGGAGGATCTTCAAAAGGAAAAAAAGAAGGAATAGATCAGTGTCACCTGGATTACACAACAGCCTCACACACGCTTTTTCGAAAGAGCAGATAAAGTATTCTTTCCATATCAGTCATGTTTGTTTTGCCAGACGATTCCTACTCCAGATGTGCGGAGAGCTACCAGAGGAGGCCGGTCTGCTTATATAGCTCATATTTTACTGTGATAAGATGCTTGCACAGCTAAAGCTAAATGTAACTCTATAGCCACTCGCCCTCCCCTGCAGATAACGAGCGAGGCAGTTTCATTTTCCAAAATCTGTGCCTCTTTTCTCTCTTTGTCTCTGTCTGTCTGTCTGTATCTCTCCTCTGCTACATCAATCCATCCACCAGATGTGACCTGTAGGAGTAGGAGGATAAAAAGGGACGTTCAGTTCCCTGCTCCTTCTCCCTCTGAGGAAAACAAGGGATCAGTGTACTGTTTTTCACATTGTTGGCTGATGAGAACCTGACACCAATCTCCACGTGTGTTTGTGTGTGTGTTCGCTCGTGAGTTTGCGTCAGTCATCAAGATGTGCGTACATGTCCTGATGACAGTTGCTTTCCTCTGGATCTGTAAACACTATCAGTCATGTAAATTGTCTGTTTAAAGTGTGTTGATGAAACTTGGTTTGCATGTGGGGGTTGATGACTGTCTACACTATCCATATCTCTGCTTCCCCGAGCTGCAGCTAAAGCTACAGTATAGCGGGTCGGAGTTACTTTACCCATGGGACACTGCTGAGTGCCTGGTGAACAACATTTTAAAGAACAACGCGACTTTAATGAAAGGAGGAAACTATAAAAAGGATCCAAAATAAGCTGCGGCATCGCTCGAACGTAATGAAACTTAATTTGATTGTTGCCAGCACGCAGCATTCACACACCAGCTTCAGGGATGAAAACCAAAGACACATTGAAGCTATTGCCAGTAACATGCCTTGGCTCTGAGCCATTCACATGCCCCCCTGCTGCACTGACAATTTCAGTAGCCAACTTAAGCTACATTACGACCTCACACAACGCCGCTATTGTACCTTATGAAATTAAACAGGCTCTAGGTGGGGTTGGCATAACCCAGCAGACAATAAGGTAGGAAGGAAGGTCAGGTTTCTACGTATAATTTTTAATAAAAGTGAAGCAGCGTTGCTCTAAATTAAAAGTGGATCAGAAAAAACAGAGCAGAGTAAAGACAGCTTGGCCTCCTCATCACCTCTGTTACTGAACTCTATGACACACACGCTGGTATGAGAGATGAAACTTCAGGGGTCATGCAGTATATGAAGGGCATTAAAAATAGGACCACATACGCCTGCAGTTCAGTATAGAACAAGATTGTTTCAGTCGTTGTATGCTATAAACTGATTTGTATTTGCAAAGCTGACAAGGAAACACTCAACAGGGGCAGCACTGTGAAATATTCTGCTTGTTTAAGGAAAAATAAAAGCGTATGTTTACCTATTATGTCCTCGTAGACATTCTCTTCTGATAAAGTGCGTGTTAGGCCCAGTCTGGACTGAGCGTACCAGTCCACCCTGCAGCTCTCTGTAGACGACTGGAGCAGATCCTCGAATTCATACGACTTCCTGATGGACAGAGTAGCATAAAATTTTAGGAGAGTTGCACGCCAAATACAAAAGGATAGGAAGGAAGGATTTCTGACTGATATCCCGGAGTGAATGTGTGTTCATGTTGATGCTTTTAAAAATGATACTGTACGCCAAGCTGGAAAACTGATGTTACCATTTTTCTAGTTGCCACATCTGAATGAGTACATCTGTGTTTCATCACAGCTGAAGATTAAAGCCCAGTAGAATAAAGTGCACAGAAGGATCTATGGTTGCATGCATCCCCACATGCCCCCGCATGCATGCACATACGTACAATTAAACTAAGTTGCCGCTTTATTAGATACAGCTTGCTACATCCAATGCAATACAATGCCCTGCGATAAATCCTATGTTTATGGAGCTTATTATATTCAGTTTTCTCCTCTGTGGTGTTGCTGTGTTGGATTGAATTATTGTGAATGTTTTCTTCGCTCTGATTTGACACAGCATAATATAACAGAATGTCATACAACCACAGAGTACGCCTTTTTCCTTTATGCTGTATGTTGCTATATTATTTTTAAATATGTCTCCCTTTTGTCTTATTTTGTCGGGTTTTTTTTTTTCTGCCTCCGAACATGGTTTCTTTCCAGGAGCAAGTAGTGGTGATTGTTGCTTGACAAGAGCTTTGGCCATCATTGCGTTTACAAGACAAAAGGTTATATACGCCCTCTGAGCAGCACTACGTCTTCAAGGTAGATCGGAGGCTACAGCAAGTCCAGGCCTGGGTTAGCTGGTTAGCATGCTAACTTCAGTAGAAGAAAAGATTCGATAGAGAGTTAACATTGTTACTTTCCACTGCTGGAGACAGCTATTGGTGAGTAAAGGAATGAAGTTTGATCCTGAACTAAATGTTTCTTCTAGACTGGTAAGTAAACAGCTGTTGATGCTAACATTAGCGGCTGACATGTGGCAATAGCAAAACTTACAAATAGCTCCTTTAACTTTCCTAGTGCATATTGAAATTTGCCATTTCCCTTAATCTGACACATCATAATTAAGTCAATTACTGTGCATGGTCACTGATATACAAAATAAAGTTGAACAAAATAATTGACCATCAACATTGCAATCCTTAAAAAAGTAGGACTTATTGCAGACATGCTGCATGGCACTGGATGAAGCTCAGTGTACCTAATAGTTGGGTAACTGTGTATTTGTTCACTCACAGGCCCATGCACAGAAATGCCCACTGCAATGGACCCTCACAGACAGACAGCCTGGCCAAACAAAAGGGCTTGACACAGCACACTCGAGCGGAGTGAGGCCTCCACATATGGTATGGAATGTAACCGATCCAAGCCAAGCTCCAAACAAGAATTCAGACCACTGGAAAAAGCGAACAATAGATGTAGTCCAATACTGCAGAGTTCACATTTTCTGGTTTCCATACAGAGCCCTATTTGTTTGATTGAAACCATCTGAATTCAAGCGCTACTTAAAGGAGTTTTAGCAAATTCCAACATGTTAATTGCTCATGTCAGAATAACTGTTTCAGATTCTGGATCACACTTTACGCTTAGAAGAACATTCATTTTTTACATTTAGATAAAACTCAAGATCAAATTCTTGCAAAAAATGAATGCATGCACTCTGCATGTTGTTCTCCTTTTCCAGTAGAGTTTTGGGAGAAGGAATGAGTTGTGTTGAAGTGAGCATTCCTCTGATCCAACCAATGAGCTCATTCTGTGAGATATTTAGAAACAGGATGATGTCATCGGTGGTTTTGATTTACAGCAGATGTGGGAGACGTTGTTCACCTCAGTGTTTGGTTGGTGGTGGAGTAGGAAGGGGTTAGAGGATACACAGGGCCATTACTTGTTAACGGTGACTTCAGGAGAAGATTCTATAAACAATTTATTTCTGTAAATTTAGCTTTGGAGTTCGGAGAAGACAACATGTCTCGGTGGCGTCAGTAAAGGTGTTTAGGTCTAGGCTGGGTTTCTGCTGCAGAACGAATGGTCAAAACTAATCATGACTGCCTATGCTAACTTCCTTACTTCTCAGTCTCCTACCTGTTACTGCTGTCCCGGGGTTTGTCAGCCCAGGGTCTCCTGCACACTCCAGGTGGTGGGCATGTTGGTAAAGGTGGAGGAGGAATGGAGGGCAAAGGGGGCAAGTTCCTCTTTCCCTTCCCCGAGCCGGCCCCTGAAGCTGGGGTAGCGGGCGGTGTGTGGTGCTGGAAGGTTCTCTGAGGTTTAGGTAGAGGGTTTATAGATGGAGCACCTGGCTCGCTGTATACGTTCTCTGGATCCCCCTCCCTCCTCCTCCGTGACCCACCCGGCCGAGGGACGTCAAAACTCCCAAAAATGGGCTCGCCGGCCCTCTTTTCTGTTTCTTCCACCTCCTCCTTTGAAGGAGGACAGAAGTAATTCCCTGGAAATGCAAGTGAAGGTCTGTCAGGAACTTCCTTTGTTGCCTTCTCCAGTTTCTTAACATGAGTTAAAACAGTTTTCTTGTCGAGGGGTTGCTCTGTTGGCTTAGAAGCCCGAAACCCTCTCTCTAGTATCACTTCTCTGTCTTTGTTTGTTGGGCCTTCTGGAGATTTCGGCCTTGAATCCCCAAGCTTTCCAACATTCTCCTTCCCTGAGTCTTGTCTGTCCCAGCTGACAAACCGCTTGGAATCTGTCCTTTGGACCTCTGAAACTTTAGATTCCTTTTTCCTCACTGTCTCAACTTCTTTTTGTGTCGTGCTCAGTGGACATGTCCCTGTAGAGGTAAGTTGGGCAGGTTCCTTTTTGCCCTCCCATTGTGAGATCTTATCGCGGATGCTTGCACTCTTGACTGCTGCTGGGCTCTTGCTGTGGTTCAGTTTGCCACACAGTCCGTTCTCCATGTTGGATGTCCGCGGGTCGGTGGTGTTGCTGGCTCTCCTGTGAGCCAACATGGTGTCAGGAGGACCGGGGCTGTCGCTCAGGCTGAGCAGGGGTGAGAGGGGACGCTTGGAAGACACAGTGTCCCTCCCGTTTCTGTTCCCCGGTGACCCGAACACCTCTTGGGGCTGGGGCACCGAAGATGAGGGAGCCTCCCCAACCTTCAAGCCACAGCACTGGAGCCTGGGAAAGAAACACACACAGAGCAGTTAACATACACACTGGCATGATGTGTCATGTTTCTCTACTTGTTTAACCCTCTAAAGGGTTGTAAACAAACCACAAATAAACAAAATATTCTGTAATCTAATAAATAAATACATGAATTAATTAATTTTCTATTCATGTGTCTTACACTCAAAGGTTCCCCTACATGGATTTACAATACACAACTGTACTTCAATTATACGCAGATATATATACTTACAAATAGCCTTTTTAACAAAAACCGAAGGTACTAAGCAAAAAATTGCAAATCAATTAAAATTTACTTTAAAGATTTCTTGAAAGTAGAATACAAATCAGGCCCCTGTGAAAATGCTCTCTGACCATCAAACTAGTAAAAACAAATTGATATAAACAATAAAACTTGAGAAATTCAGACAACATATCTGACATCAACATATATAGATACAACATAGGTGCTTGAAACGAGATTAGTCGTCTTTTAATTCGGCTTTTTCAAACCAGGACTACAAGGAAGGATCTATGAACCTGCTAAAAATACATTTTCTTTGCTATGGAAACAAATTATTTGATCGTCCTAAAATAAGGTATCATAACTTTCGTGAGCTGTCAGTTTTGCAGTAAGAGGGTGAAGTGTATTTCACGATGAACAGGCTGAAAGGCCACCTATGACACACAAGATGGACACAGACTGTAAAACCCATACAACCAGACAGAACATGCATGCAGTCTTCTCTTGGTTTAGGGGCCAGTATTAACAACTGGGCCACTGCTGATGTGTACTTAATTCATTCCAGATAAACAGAGGGAGAACGTACATTGCACTGTTGCCAACTCTAACAATTTATAGTGCAATTATTTTCATAGAAATGTCAGTCTCTGCCTTCAGTGAACATAGCAAAGCATCAATTCTCCCCATGGCTCTTAAAATTGGCCACACAATGTGAGCTCTTACAATTATGTCCAAATAGATCTTTGTTTATGGGGTAAACAAGAATTCTTGTTAAAAGAGTTCAGACGTCTGTTTGGTGGCTCTGCTGTAGCTGTGAGTCAATCCTGGAAGATTACTGGGTCATGACTGTTTGAACTCTGGGTTTGGGGGTCAAAGTTTACAAGCTACGCGCACAGCTATTTCTGGAGAGGAGACGAAAGTATACACAGAGGAGCGAGAGGACAAAGTGTAGACGTGCATCTTTTCTTTTCAACTCCCAAACCCGCAAAAACTCTGTTTTGGCCTGAGCCTATTCTTCAAATGATTGTGTTTCCAACAAACAGAGGAAATGTGGCCTTGCTGGGTGACTTCTGATGACATGACGCTGGATGTGAAAACCAACGGTCATGCAATCTTGAGGAAATCTCAGGGGGAAATTACTAATTCAACTTTTTTCCTCGGAGACCTTTAAAGAAAAGGAAAAAAAAAAAATTCATGTCGTAACTATGACCAATGAGGAAACCAAATAATTATCTTCCAAATTACTCTTGGTTTTATTAGTTATTTTATTAGTTTAGCCCCTCTCCCCCCCTCTCTCTCCCCCATTTCATTCTTCCTCTGTGTCTCTTGGTGAAAACAGCATTTTTTATTAAGCATGAAGCAACAGAGGGGAAAAACTAGGTCAAATAGAAAAGCCAAGCAAAGGAGAACAGGAATAGGCAAGGGGGGGTCAAGTGAAGGAGTAACAGAAAAAGTGAAGCAGATAGAGGAGGAAATCAATACCCCCTCCCACTCCCACTGTGATTGTGATGGAGAGAGACAGAGGGTGATTAAGGAGCAGATACTTATGAAATACACACTACGGAAGCCTGTCTATCATCCGTGGCCATGGATGGGTGGAGGATGGAGATGAGGGTCATGGAGGGCGGAGGGAGGGAAGAGGGTACAAGGGCACAAAAGCATCTCTGACCAGCTGAGCTAACACAGGACCAGCGGATAAGGGGAAGGGTTTGAAATGGGCAAGAAGAAAGAACACAGAGACAAAACTAACTTCTTTCAATGATATTCCAACTTTTGACAATTACTCAAGAGAATCGTATTGAACTTCTGAGCAATGGTAACATGATAAACCCTAAAAACAACAGACGGTTAAATCTTCCACCAGACAATCCCTCATCGGCACAAAACAAAATCCCTTCATTATAATCTAAATAGCACTAATGAATATTACAAAGATGACAGAAGGGACCACAGAGAGTGGTCACAGAAGCATTAGACGGTGGCAGCAGGGGGCCAGTAACAGTATCCAGATGCCAGATGGCCAACTCTGCCCTGCTCTGCTCTCTCGCCCCGCTATTGTTATGCTGCTGACCCTAATGGAAAGGGGCGTCTACCACTTGCTTAAGGGCAATACAGAATTTTTTTGACGATTATTGGAAAAGTGCAGCTCAGGCCCAAGCAACACGTAAAGTCAAGAAAAGGAAAAGTGAACTACTGCAGGCTCACAGATTTTATCACATCGTGTATCTGTTAGTTTTAGAGGTATTTCCATTTTCATTTCTGACAAGATGCGTTTTTTTTGTCAGCTTATCAGCTTGTCCAAAATGACACTCAATACTACAGTACTCATGAGCCTCATTGACTGTTACTATGCAGAGGACAGAAACCAGAACCACAAAATCATCAATCATCCAGGCATTTGGAAGCAAGACATTGCATCATAAATGCTGCATTTATCCACAATCTGAAAATCTGTCAGTTCTAACCGTTATTTAACATGTTCTACAAAAAGCTCCACCTTCCAGCATGTGGGAGCCAGTGTTGAACATTTGAATTGGATGTTTCTTACTACAATAATCAATAATGTTGGCGTTGCTTTCCACCGCTGGAGACAGCTCTTGGTGAGTAAAGTAATGAAGTTTGATGCTGAACTCACATGTGTCCTCTAGACTGGTAAGTAAACAGCTGTTCATGCTAACATTAGCTACAACAGCTCCTTTAAATGGTTGCTACGAATACCTTGCTGGGGAGGACAGTAGGATTGATAGGATTAATAAATTGGCTTCACCTACCCGTTGACTGATTGGTAGATACAGTTGTCAGTGTTTGTACAGAGCAGCAGGGCCCTCCCACCAGTCATGGTGCTAGCAGCTGGCATCCTGCATAGTCACACAAAGAAAGAGACAGTCAGTTAGGAATATAATTGTATAATGCAAGGGCAAAACAGGCTTATATTTGAGCTTAGAGGACAGGAAGCTGCTAAGGAAAGCATTTCTAAGTGTTACAGACCAGACAGTTGAATATATTCCAGCTTGTATGTTTTTTACTAAATATATGGAGACGATACACAAAAATAGGCGGACATATAGACTGACAAATGACGGACGGGTCAAAAGAAGAGCTGCTTCCCCAGAACTCCCATGGGGAAACTTCAGACTCCAGTGTGTGAATGTACACTACTGAACAGCTCAAACCTCTTTGTGGCTTGCAGAACTAGTTTCTGAACCAAACAGCAGAGAAGCAGACCTCACGGGTTGCATGGCACCCCCCCAAAAATGCCAGTCCCCTTTTAACTAGTAATTGGAGGATACAGCTGAAATCAAAGCTTGAACAATGGCAAGCCAGCAGGCATAAACACACATTAGGCTCCAGCACCCATGTGGCACTATGGAAAATACTGGAAACTCCACATTGTAATATAATTAAGCTCCATTAGGGCAAACATCAGTGGCAGCTGGAAGCCAGAGAAGGGCAATGAATTAAAGTCTTTGAGGTTATCACTCACCATCTTGTCTTTTTGCACTTGTCCTAACAGATTTCTGGAGTGATTTCAAGACAAGTACTGCTCACACATTTTGCTTTCACACTTGGGAGCCTCTCTGCAAACTCTCCTTTCATTCCAGAAACTAACTTCCTTAATGTGTTGTATGCTTTCCAGAGCAACACATTTCCCCCTCCGTTCTTTATTTCGGACAAGTTGTGCCAAAGAGAGTGTGAGGGGAGAGGACATGCTTGGCCGGTTTGAAATTATTACTTGGTCCATTTGTCAGAGAATAATGAAACCAGATCCACTTGGAGCGTAGCAAGGCCATCCGTATGTAACATCAAATTAGAGCCGGTGGTGTGCGCTGCTCATGACTTGGTCTATAAACGCTGGTGGGGGGGCTGGCACGGAGCAGAAGGGCCTGGCCTCTGCTTGGCACAGATGTGGTTAACATAAGAGAGGAGGCTAGGTCAGGGCCTGTTGGCAGATTTTCACACATTTGCTCTTAAGTAAATTCACAGAGACACTAATACACGCTTTGCCACCCGGCTGTAAAACCTCATATGAAAACACACCTACATAGACCTGCACGTCCAGCCAAACAGTGTGTACTCCACACCAACATATGGATGTGTGTGTATGAGTGACTTCTACCAGATGTGCTAGGATACTTTAGGGTATTCGTAGGCCGTTAAATATTTCCTGAGTACTGCACGCCCCAAACCCCCCCCCTCTATCCCTCTGCCTATAAACCAGTATTAGCTAACACTGACACTTTTCTCCCCTGACCCCCGACTATGTAGGGAATGTGAGCCCAATTCTGCTGAATTCCACAAATTGTTGTCCCAACTGGCAGTGAGGCAAGACAGAGAAAAAGCCCCAATTTCATTAGATTATGTAAAAAAAAAAGAAAAAAGAAAAAATTGCAGCCAAATAGCTGAACTCTTCCCTGAGCTAACAACATAATTGGCCCTCCGGGTCCAGTGTTTTGGAGTGAATCTGGGCTTGTACGCCTTTCTCCTCCAGAATAAAAGAACAAAACGACACTACAGAAAAGTTGAGGTCTCATCTGACAAGAACTAAAAGCACAATATGTCATCTTTTAGCTTCTAGTTTTGCTCACAGCTCAACTTACAGCCCTCTGTTGCTTTGTCTTTACCCCCACCCTCCCCTCAATCAGTCCAAGGCCTAGCCCCCGAGAGAGAGGAGAAAAAGGAGGAGGAAGGTTTGCGTCAGCCATCCACTAGCTTGTAGCCTCAAATTATTTTCAGCTGTGAGCCAAGCAGAGGTCACATGTTTGAGGGGAAACATCAACCGATTTTTTTCCTTCCTCTCGCTCTTGATTTTTTTCTCTCCTCGCTAAAAACCAAAACAGAAATGAAGAACAGAAGGGGGGTGGGGGGGGTGAGCAAGCGGGACTGTAAAGAATGTATAGAGCCTCCTAGGTTTACAGTTTGATTTTTTTCTGGGTTGGGAAGGGTGTTGCATATCACAGGGGGGAGAGGAAAGATGGGAGATATGAACAGAGGGAGCAAATGGAAGAGGAGAGGGGGGTTGGGGATACAGGGGTTGTCAAAACTAAAGAGGAAAGTGGATATTGCAAAGAATAATATAAGTGTACTGTTGCGCTGTGAAAACAGTGCAGGCTTTTAGGCTGTCCCACTTCATTGTTTAGAGCCCAGGGCCATAGCACAAAGTGCTGCTCAGCGGAGATTCTAGTAATACCTTAAAAGGTCATTTGGTATTTTCACACTTTTCTGATTTATTGAGTTTGAACATGTCTCAAACTTGACTCATGCAACAAAGTGCTTCGCAGCACTCGCCTGAACCGGACAAGCAATGGTGTCTTCACATCTCGTAAAAGCAGTAAATCCGACAGCGTTGCCAGTTTAACAGTGTTCGGTTACTGAAGCAACTCTTTTCAGGAGCAGCGAAAGGCTTTTGTCTCCTACAGCTATTGGCAACTATTGTTAACCCTAACCCCCAGAGAAAGATGGCCACCATAACAATGCAGAGGCTGAGGGAAGCCATCTGCTGAAGCCAATAAAAACATCATGAGAAACGGCGACCCAAAAGACCTCTACATGCTCCGCCCCCCTTCAGCCTCTGCCCTGCGAGGTGTGACAGGCCGCGCACGCTGCGGCAAAGGAAGCCGCGCTGTTGATCAGCAGCTGTGTGGATGAGTGCTGGGTGGAGAAGACGGCAGCAGAAAGTGCGCACGGATATGACTCATGATAATTCTGTTTGATATACAAAGAGATATTTATACATTTAAAAAAAAAAAAAAAACACAAGACAGGTTTAAAAAATTTTAACCTTCTATTTTCAGACTCACCCGTCGTAAGTTTGAGTTTATTCAGATAAAAAACATTACACAAATATATTTCATAAAGGATAGCCTCCTGTCTTGGCCTAAGATGAAAAAGGATTGATGCCTTGAAGCCTTCACTAGATAGAGATAGCAGCAGTCTGGGTCAGAGGCAGGGCATCAGAGCAGAGCATCAGTTACATAACAAGGGAGATGCAGGAGATTTCTATCAGCAGACGGACACTGGGTATCTGGCAATGGACAGATTCTTGTAAACATGCCCTTACATATACCACTGACCATGGGATGTTCTTGTTTGTGTTGGTTGTGCAGCTTTAATGGCTGAGGCATGGTGTTGTGTTGCTATGATAAATAGGATCTGAGTTATTGAGTAGCACTGATTATTCTAAAAATGTAAACTAAAGATGAAAGTGGAGAGAACAAATCCCTGGGGATCTGTATATGTGAGTAAATATTATTACTACTTCACTACCCACCAGAAAACAAAGATGATAAATGTTTTTTTTTATCAAAGTGGTTATCCTCTGTCCAGTGGCAACTATAGAACATCTTAGCCCTGCTTTTTCTGACCCTTTGGCCCATGCTGTTGTTTGTCAGACCTAGCGTCAGGATAAGATTTAGTTCGTACGACATTAGGTCTGAACACCTGACAATGAACATCTCTGGAGAACATGCATAGTGTTGCACATGTTTATACCCAACAAGAGTGGCAGAAAAAAGATGTGTAAATAACAAATAAAGAGAGGCACAGAGAGAAGTTCAAACCACACACCTGGCCAGTCACTGTGGGGAGTGAATATGAAGATTGAATTTTCAGTTTTGGAAAGTTACAGAAATCATCAGACACAGCCCCCTCTCCCACTTCCTACATTGGGCTGAAAGGTGGGAGTAAGTTTCTAAATCTGTTTGGCCATCTGACAAGTACTTCTGATGAAACATAACAGCAGCTTTGGGTTTAGTGGCTTTGTCAACAGTACTTCACTGAATTCATTCATTCCATTCAGAGGTATTCTGTCATAGTAAAGTGATGAACTGAAGTGTTGGCACTGGAAAATTTGACCCGTTAAATGAGGAGTCAAGATATTCTCAACGTATTAAAATCCATCCTTAAAGGACCATGAATGTTTTTGCTAATTTTCAGATGGCCAGATGGACACTGTCAGACATCACGCCTAGGGACCCTATACTCTCTTCCCATTGGCTCACAGGACCGGGGTCCTCAGACATCAGGTCTGCAGTTGGACCTTCCTCCATGGGACACATCCCCACATTGACTCCAAACACATCTGGCACCCTGCGTAACTCAAATACTATTTGACCTTGGTCTAGTCATAGAGTTGTAAATGAGTCCCGGATTCACAAAGACTTGGCACACTCGTGTACAGTATGTTAGCCAGCACGCCGATTACTCCGCTACACACACACACCACACACATACATACAGGCTGTTTTGGAGATGACTCTTTTCCTCACTGCTTTCTTCTCATACTGACCTCACACAGTGTTGGAAGACAAAGGTACGTCCAAGAATCAGCCTAGACTCATTCAATGCCAATGTGATGACACACACTTGCACACACACCAGATATTCTTCAGGCTGTGTCACTTAGGAGTCGGTTTATAACAGCTCTGTTATCATGACTTGTGTGAATTCCTACCGTCAGTGAGGAAATGTAAAATGTTCATTGTGCAATGCGATGCGAGTGTAGACAACATGAACTCCGACAGTGAGATTGTCAGTTGGCCTTTGTGTTGGTTGAGCTCCAAACATTATCTTGAAGTGTAAATGTGTGGTGATAATCAGACAAAGTTTTGCAGTTGGGGTTGAATTAGCTTTATCACACTGTATGCAGGTGGTGCTGTCAGTGTTTCGTAGCTCGCTTTATCAGGCCTCTGGGTTGTTGTCACGAGCCGTTGGCTGGCTGCTGCTATAGTGCTCTGGAGGCCTGCCTGCCTGCCTCTCCCCAACAGCTGCTTCTCATAAAGATTTCATCCTCCCCTCTATCCATCCGTCCCTCTGTCCAGCAACAGCTAACATCATGACATCACCACCATCCCTCGCTTGTTCTTCCCCAGACTGCACTCTTTTACTCTCTGTCATTTCAAAAATACCTAAAAAGGGCAAAGTCGCTCACAGCCCACGCTGCATTTCACAGTTATCAGGACATGGGAGTCAAATACAGAAAGCAAACGAAAAGTGGCAGCTCCTATACCGCTTCTCATCGTTATGAGTGAGGTTTTACGTAAAACCGGGACAAGGAGAGAACATGATAGCTCAAAATGAGAATTATATGCTGCATAGCTAAGCTAACCCAAAGATTATTCGTTTTCTTCTTTTTCTTTCTGTGCCTTGGTTGCGTTGAGGACCCTATCCCCCCTACAAGATGTGGCTCCCTATAGCATGTGCCAAAGCCTTGCCTGTAATCAATTTAACGCACCACTGCACATTTAGTCAGCTCTTTCTGGAATGGCAAACTTGGCTGCTTTCTTCCTCCACGTCCTTCACTGTTTTATTTCTCCCTTTCATTCTCTCTCTTTCATTCCCATTTAGCTCTGGAGTTGCGGGGAGAAAAGTATGATGGAGGAGCGAGTGAAGGATAGGAAGCAAGGACGGAGGGGTACTGGTTTTTAATCCTTAGCCCCTCTTTCTCTTTCTTGCTGAACTGATCCATGTCTTGCGCTCTACAGATGTGGAGCAGAGATTATTCATGTACAGCCAATTTGTTTCCAGCACTGTAGGGTTGCCAGATCTGACATGAAGTGTTTGGTTTGAGCAATATGGGGATTTCACAATGACTGACATGCTGCCTTGACCTCGTAGGCTTTGGAAGGGCTTTGCTTGGTTCCCATTGAAGTAGGAAAGGAAAGGTTGATGGTAAAGGAAGGGATGTATGGAGGGCAGGAGGGAGGGAGAGGGTCGGGCAAATAAACAATGGAATTTTATCTGGACTCGGCAGTCTCCCTCACTCTTTTTCTCTCTCTGTTTCTGTTTCTGTGTCCTGTTCAGGGCCCCTGCTGCTTTCCCAAGCTGATTTCATAGCAAGGCCTTGGATATGAGCCAAACAGGCCAACTCTATGGCTACGTCCACACTAATACATTTTCATTTTAAAACAGTGTTTTAAAATGAAAAATATCTCCAGACGAGTGTTTTTAGCTCCATATCAGAAATAATCTCCGTCCATACTAACAAGCCTGAAAATGTATATCACATGACCATTCACGTACACTGGACGTGCGTGTGCCCATGTCGGCAGGAAGCAGATTGTCTACTCTCCAGTTGGTTGCTTAAGTTGCAGAAACTGCTACGGGTGAGAAACAGCAATGGCGAAAAGTAAGGCCTGGGATTTCTTTGCTTTGAGCGATGACGAGGTGGAACTGTTACTGAAGGTAACACATGAGTATAAGATGGTCAAGGATATATCATGACTGATGAGGCCCAATCAGGAAGTGAATGTGGGCGTCACCTTTTCCAAAAGTCTCAGTTTCTTCTGCCTATACAGACTAAAACGTAACTTAGAAGTTTTCAAACTAAAATGGGGCCAGGAGCATTTCCAAAAGTCTCAGTTTATGCCCATCGAGACTAAAATGGGCTCAAAAACTGCGGAGTATGGACGCCAGGTGTAAACGTACAAAAAATGATGCGTTTTAAAGCTAAAATGTATTTGCATGAATGTAGCCTTTGACTACAGTATGTCTGCCTATATCTGTGTGTGTAACTGACTATGCATGTGACTGACAGCCAGAGAGTGTGTTAAAAAACCTGGAAACATTTTGTCTGCATTTCATGTTTACCGCTCTCTCATCTTCATCTCCTAATCTCTCCGTTTTCTCATTCTGTTGCACACATTACTTTGCTCTCAGCTGGTTTTCCTTATCTTTCCGTTCTATATTTGAACACAGACCGTGGGGATCTGCATTGTATGATGTACAGTGGTAAAGATGCCTATCAGCTGGCCTTAAGGGGCACAAGACAAGCACACACACACACACACACACACACACACACACACACACACACACACACACACACACACACACCCTGTCCAAACCCCTACTGTGCTGCGTCCTCTTGCCCCTCCACTTCTCCCCCTGCTCCGTCTATTGTTAGGAGAGGATGGACGTGAGACAGCATTGAAACTGGGATAGCCACAGAACCAGACAGAAATACAGGAAGGGGGACACCACAAACAATTAATTTCTCCCTGCATATTTTTTTTGCTTATCAATCCACTCTAAATATAACACAAGTATCCATTGTTGTATTTCTTACACACAACATTTCTTGTTATTGTGGTTGTCGTTTATAACTGAGACTCTTGACGGCCTGGGTGTCTGCAGACTATCCCGCTGGGAAGCAGGAAGAATGAGCCAAAATATTACCTCAGACAATGTATAAACAAATCTTAATTATAATTGGGGCCACAGAGAAAGCCACTGTGGATGTAATTATGGTGCACAGCACAACCAACAGACACACCATTTAGTAGGCATCTTATGCATGAAAAGAATAGTTATCTTTCCCTTGTTTGTGCTTGTGCATGCAAACAGACAGGAAATGTGTTGTGACTTGCAGGAAGTGGGGGGTTAAGACTGACCTCCTGTGTCTCCTGAAATTAAGTCACCAAGCTTTTGCACAGCAAGTTTTCTTGCTTGCAAATTCCACGCTTACGGTAAGCTCTTGAGTTCATTGTTGATAAATGGGACAGCTCTGACTACCACAAGGTCAAAATGGCAGCAAACGGAAGGAAAACTCCAGACTAACTCAGCAAAATCCTCCTAAAAGTCCTTCTCTCTCGCTCCACCTGTCAGAGTTTACAAATGACCGTCCCGTTTAACAGTTTAACCACAGGCTTTTAATGGGGAGGGTCTCCTTTTCCCTTTGGAGTTTGTGGCTTCCATTCCACTTTCCACTGACTGCAAATGGTGCAGCTTCCAGGCTAATGATACACTAAAGTCTTCAGTGTGATAAACCCTTTCTAGAAATAGAAATGTGGGGCCTTTGACACTGTTAGCCTGATAAAAGGCAAAAAATTAAGGGCATAATTCAAAAACATTTTAAGCTCATGGAAGTTAAAAAAAAAAAAAGAAGCAGGACTGACCTGGTGGAAAACTGGATTATAAATAAATTCTTCCATCTCTGCTTTTACCTATCACAGACAAATACAGAGAGGCCTTCGTTAGTTCAATGTAGAAAAGAGAAGCCTCTCCACTAGAGAAAAAGACAAGATCTTCCCAATAAGAAGAGAGAGAGAAGCGGAGGAGGAGGGTGAATCAGTCTTGGAGGCAGAGCAAACAAATCACTCTCTATCCCCCCATCTGGGAAACGGTGTCATGTTTCCTCTCCTTGCAGAGGTGGAGCATCTGTCCCTCTACTCCCTCCCACAGACATGTCAGCTCCTCCTCCCCACCGACAGAAAGCTCCCATCAGCAGAGCTCCTGACTCATCCCCGGTCTGCTCCCAATTACCCCGCTGGCTCCAAAGACCAGGGGTCCATGCCAACTCATCCCAGGAACCCGCTTTTAAACAGCTCTCACTTTGGCCTACATAACCAACACTGCCTCTGTCAAATCCAAAAATCCACATTTGGTACATCTGCAGCTGAAACACCACTCCATCTTCAGCCAAAACACAATAGTCACACGGACTTCACACAGCGATTGGCCAGGTGTGTAGTGGTGAGAAAGTAAGCAGGCTTAAAACTTTAAGTTCTCTTTTTCCATTGGCCACATAACTACTCGAACGCTTTCAAGGAGAGACTCTGTGAACGATACTGATCTTTCTCATTAGTAAGACATAAGTCTTTTCATTTGCCTTCGAGTGTTGCTCTTCGGAACAAGAGCTAATGTCTTCAGACATGGTGACAGGTTTTGTTGAAACATAACAGAATTTTAAACTTGAATTAAAGCTTGACATTTGATAGATTGTTTTCATTTATTCCAGCATCTTTTGCTTAAGACACAAACATGTTTTTGCATGATTTTACATATTTTAAACGTTGCTACTTCTTGCCCAGCCATATTCAATTGTTTTCATAATGTTTTTATCCATGCTGGCTCTATTGATGCCAATGTCTGTCGCTCAGTTGGTCAAATGGTCACGTGCTCGGTTGTTCCACCCCTTTGGGCCAGACTGAAATATTTATACAACTATTGGATGGATTGCTGTGAAATTTTCTTGAGATGTCCAACTTTTCTTAAGGATATAATCTAATGACTTTGGTGATGCCCTGACTTTTCCTATAATGCCACCATGAAGTTGACATTTGTGGTTTTGAATGAAATGTCTCAACAACGACTGGATAGATTGCTAGTCATGGGACATGGGGAAAGTGTGAAAGTTTCTGGTGTGCACCTGAAACTTAAAGACCCCCCCCCCAAAGTTTTTTTTCCCCCATGTCCCCTTAGGGGTTCCGTAGAATTGTGATCCTTTCATGTGGTACTTTACTGCTAATTGTTAGCATGCCAAACTAAGATGGTGGCCTTTAAACAATGTACCTGTTAAACATCTGCATTAGCATTGTTATTGTGGGCGTGTTAGCATGCAGACCTTATTTATTGCCTTTAGCTGAAAGCATCGCCGTGCCTAAGCTCAGCCTCAAAGCTATAGCATGGCTACAGAATGTGAGCCTTGTTTTTCATGTGTATTGTGAGCCTTTTACTTATTTTCTGAGCCGCGCCAAAGATAAATATTCCTCTACTCCTGTTGGACAATAAAGTTATTATGAATCTGAAATGTCTGCTAACCCTTTAACATTTTCTGTGTTCAGCTCCCTTCCTTTCAGAGAAAAATTAGAGCACACCATGGGCTCATCCGGCAGTAAGAGACAAGACCTTGGTGTAGATGCACCTGCGGTTGGAGCACTGTGGTTGCAGCAAGCATAACTCATCACTGACTGAGTAAATAAGGCCACTGACAGGAAAGCTCTCCAAACAAAAGAAGCCTTGGAGCTCTTCCTGGCAATGAGCCTTGCTGTTTGGCAGCCAGTGATGAATCTCAATGGATGAGGTCATTTATAAACAGCCACAGGTAATATTGCCAGGTGATAGACACACACGCCTTCTGTTGTCTGCAACCACAGCTGTAGTCACCCTTTCACCACGCCCTTTAAACGCAGGAGACAGACAAGGCATGGCCTCCACCTCAGCAAAGCTGTCTCTGCTGTTAACAACACAGAGAGGGACTGGATCGCACAGACACGTGAGGAAGCATCACTGAATACACCATGATTCAAAGGGATAATACTGCTCCCTGCAGTGAGCAGTATTTACAGCTATCTGATATTACATTGTGCTGAAACACAACGTGGGATTTCTGAGCGTAATGGCAAAACCTCTCCTCTCTAAAACAGGCTCGGCCACAGTGAATGTGCAGCAGTGAGTGGACCTACAGTTCCTTTCAACAATAACCTGGCTTCTTTAGCACACTAACATTATTCTCTGGGCCCCAGATCAAATTTCTCCTCCAAGCCACAGTCTCTGAGCTGAACTCCAAAGCCAAAATCCTCTCCTCTCCTTCTCCTTCCTGTTTTTCCCCCCTTCACATTTTAAGGGTTCCACTTGAGAATTCCCACCAGAGCTCCCCCATCCCATCCCTGCTCCCCTGCTCCGCTGCACGCCTGCACAGAAACAGATTTTTATAATTCACCCGCCGATCCCCGCGGGAGCCGAACAAGGCGAGAGCTTGGGAAAGTGCTCTTCCGGAGTATAAACTCCACAGTCAGAGTCGGAGCTGACGTTTTTGACCTCCACACACCCCGTGACCGACAACTGTGAGCCTGGGCCAAGACCGCCAGTGGACCAAAAACCGAGTGAAATGGAGAGGGGTGTTTAGCACAGCTGAAGCAAGCCAAACTAAACTGATCTAAAGATGTGCGTTTCCATCATCATCTCCTCAGGAACCTCAGGACAAATTGTACTCAACACATAGCAAATATGCTTTCTTTAGGCAGTTAGCGAAAAGACTAAAGCAACTGCAACAAGTGTGAGGAACGATGAGTGAGCAGGCTGTGCATCATCTAATTAGTCTTGTTTGTTTTTCTGCATTCTTACAGTGTATGTCCATTTTATGTCTGTTTATAGTGACTTTAGTTGTGAATCACTTTGTGACATCTGATCTTGAAAAGTGCTTTAGCTCACTTTCTCACATTCACGAGGAGCAAAACATTTTAACCAACAACGCTTATTGTAAATTGAATCTATTGATTATTTTTTCATTCAAAAACCTGTAACACGTTATTCGAGCAAGATTTTAGTCTGATCAGTCGAAAAAATCCCAACATATTATATGATCATGACATGACATGAAAGACTCCCATATACAAAAGACTGATGTAATATTGACAGCAAGCTGAGCAGATACAACTATACAAACACGCAGCAGTATAATAAAGGATAAGGTCATTGTATCCATCATTACACTGGAGACAGACAAATAGAAAACTACTGCTTTCTCAGCTCTAGACCTTAACAAGACAGTGTTTAGATAGGATTTGGTAAGATCAAAGCTCCTCTGTGTCTGCAGTAGTCTGGAGTATATACTCATTAAGTTGTTACAGTTGGATGAACCTCCAGACAATGTTTTAATTGTCATTATAGAGTGGATCCCTAAATTGACAGGTAAACAGCATTCTTCTCATTCTCAGTGATGGCTCTAAGAGAAGAGAAGAGAAGAGAAGAGAAGAGAAGAGAAGAGAAGAGAAGAGAAGAGAAGAGAAGAGAAGAGAAGAGAATAGGAATGGTCTTTAAATGATTTAGAGGTCATTGGTCTTACAGTTTTTCCATCTCAAATATTACACAGACGAGCTGCACATAACCAAACTAACAAAGCATGCGGTAACCTTTTCCCATTTTGCTTGGAATGCTCATCATAACATGGCAACCCGAGCCTAAATCAACGAGCTGTACAGCCACATTAGAGTTACACTTTGAACCCACATGGACACATTCCTTTCCAGACGGCAGCCTTCCCCACATACAACTTCTTTTTTCCAAGCTGGGAATGTTAAGCAAATGGATAAATGCATGTTCACGTGCATGTATACAGCCTGTCAGTGGATGTTCAAGTGTGTGTGGGCATGCGTCTGTACGCATGTGACTGAGCATGTTCTTGTCTATATTTTCATATCTGTGTTTGAGTTGTACTTGTGTGTGTTCGGGAGTGTGAGTGTGTGTGTGTGTGTGTGCTTGTACGTGTGCGTGTGTGTCTGTGTAGTTGGATAGATGGATGCCACCGCCACACACTGTGGGCACAAGCTGCAAAGCCGCACCAACCTGGCAACACTAGTGGATGGTCTTGGATCAGCATCGGACAATCCTCCAAGCCCACATCTAATACCGTGCCATCAAACTGTAACTGACTTTGTATTCGCCCCTCTCTCCAGTCTGGACCCTGCTAGACATTCACATTCTGTACTGTAGTCTGTGTAGACAACGCAGCAGGCAGGGATTCAGCCTGCCATGTCCTGTTAAATGTCCCAATTAGAGTCGCAGCAACCATTTTTCCCCCAAGCCATGGTCTGATTTCTTTTTAATACAACTCAGACACTTAGCAGAGGGAAACTGCCAGACAGAGCGACAGCTTGCAAGCGATAGGCTGCTTGAGAAAGAGTGTGTGTACGTATGTGTGTGCCGGGGGTTAAGGGTGCATCTAATGAAAAAAACATGGCCAGCTGCCAAATGGATAAATGCCTCCAGTATCCAGTGTGATGGTATGCATTATCCATGCATGTATGTATTTGTGTTGGTTTGACTCTTGCAAGGACAGGGTTATGGGTGTCTGACATGGTATGCATTATCCATGCATCTGTGTATATGTGTATATGTATATGTGTGTGTGTGAGGAGGGGGGTTAGGGGTGTTTTTGATCCTAACTAAACCCATGGCCATCTACCAACATCACAGACAATACCCCCTCCCCTCACCATATCTTTGAAACAAGAGGAATTCTTTCACCATCACCACAGGACACATTTTTTCTGAGCGTGTCACCGTGGTAACAACAGCAGCTCGGGGACGGCAGGAGATTGGCCCAGTGGGGTCTTTAAGTTGCAGGCCGCCCTGCAGAGTGCCTGTCAAAAGCCAGTTCCTGTAAGAGGAGGGGTGGACGGGCTGTAACCTCCTAAAGCCCTGCTGTCACTTCTCTAAGCAGAGAAGAATGGAGAAGACAGATGTCACTGGTGGCATCTGCTAACACACAAATACACACACAAGCACACATATTCAATACGAGACCATGCAAGACTGCACAGACGGTTTGTTATCAAATGACAACAGTAACATGATGCTCACTCAAGGATGTGCATATAAACACATACACCTATTAAAATGCGCTAAACCAGACATCTTATGGTTAACTTTCTTATATATTCAGCCAATAGCATCAACGTGCTAAACAGCTAAACATTGTTTTCCTGGATGAATTTGCAGTGACTCATACCAATCATCAAAACTGATTTCTTCGCCTCAGCATGCTTCCAAGAAAAAAATAACAAGCTGATTCAGTTGTGAGAGACGACAGACTTGTCACGACACAAAACATCTGGTGTTTGAGTGTTTCTTTTTTCCCCCCCCCTTAAAAAGCAACTTGATGCATACTGATGAAACATTCTCTTAACCTCCACTGAGTAGATTTGAGACCTCGTGTGTTGCATGTGTTGACATGCGGGGGTGTCTTTATGGTAGAAATCATGAGTCACTGAGAGTGAGAAGATGAATGGGCATCGAGTGATAATGCCATGAATATGAGTGTGTCGATATTTTGGCGTGAAGGACAAAAAAGAAAGAAAATGAATCAGGGAAACAGAGGGAAATGTTGAATTAGAGAAAAATACCCTGAGAGCGAATGAGTGCGTGCGTGCGTGTGTTTGAGAGTAAAATGAATCACTGACAGAGGAAGACTGAGGCATTCTGAGCGTGAATATCCTGAGTGGTGAATGTAAGGTCACAAATTCTGACTTCTCCACCACAGTGCACATTGTCTTGAACAGCATTCATGCAGACACTTAGCCTCTGCCCCTGACTCAGAATGTAAACAACTCACCCAATCTGACAGACCTCTATGTGTGTGATAGTACCACTAGAAACACACACACACAAACACATGCAATGGCTCCACACCAGCCCCCTTTTCAAGACTGCAACCCACTTATTACAACTTTACTGACCAGCAGACAGTCAGTCCATGCCTCTTTATCTCCAACTCCATAAACCTCTCCGCAGCGCCGGCTGGAGAGTCAGCCAGTCCCAATTCAATAAACTCTCAAACTTACCGAGTTGAGTAAATACAATGCAAGGACAGACAGAAACAGGAGACAGAGAGGAGGAATGTTGATTTGTGCTCAATAAAACTTCAAAGCTGAAAATAAAACTGTCAATATGAAAATAAAAACGTAATTGGCAAAACAGTTGCTCCAAAAATCAAAGAAAAAAAACTTCAGCTGCTATTTCAGTCAAGCAGATTAAATCAAATGTTTCAATGGATCTTGTTCTTGAAGTTAACAATCACCCCACAACAGGCTGAACTGAAAGGCCTGAGGAAACCGCTGAGATGGATTACGCAGGCTGATTGATAACCATCTCTGAAGAGTCGGGGCTTAGAAGACAGGGAGGCCATTCCTGTTGCACTATGGTATGACACCAGCAACAGAGCGACACTCATCCATCTCACATGAAAAGAAATGGTTGTTCTTGTGTCAAATTCAAAGATGCTTTGTGGAGTTTTTGACCACTACTGACACTGTAGAGCGATATTTTGATGAAAAGGCCTGTTTTATTGTTTGCATCATGAGTTTTACCAACATGTGCACAGAGTATATGCACACCACAGGCACAGGCGTGACATAATACATATTTCATCTGATGTCAGTAATGCAGCAGACATTCCTATCTCAGCTAGAAAACATTTTATTAGTTGCTAGTCAGGCCTGTATATTAACTTACTAAATACATTGGTAAATGTAGCTGGCTTTTACCTTAAAAACCAGACATGTCTATCAAAGGAAAGGGTCAAGAATAGAACAGTAAAAGTTGGCCTTATTTGCTGCAGTCCCACACATTTTCAGTTGGTGGCACTAAGGTAACAATATACCAACTGAGAGGAGACAAAGTTGATCTTGCAAGTTTCACAATATTTCTAAACATTAAAAAAACATTTGCAGAAGTTTATGAAGGAGCAAATGTTTTCAAGATGTGTCTTAGGCCTTAAGGGCACATTCTGTTGAGAAAGATAAACAAAGTTGTGTTTGTTCACAATGAAACTCCACAAGGTGAATTTAACAGGCTTTTCTGTGTAACTAAATGATTTGAATCATTGCCATATTTATTTCTCCTGGAACATATCAACTTCTTACAGTAACTTACATTGAACAGTGATTTACCACATATCTATATCCTGGTGGTGTCTCTGTTAATTAGTGGCCTGGTGGCTTTTTACAGCTGTTTCCTTTAATCACTTGACAATCAGATAGTGGGGGTCCTGTGATGTCATTTCCATTCATTCATCTGTTGATAAAGACTGATCCTGTTGTTATGTTGTGTTGTTTTCTCTGTCTGTTCAGGCATTGTGGCTGTTGCTGCTTATGCTAATTGCCTAATTTGTCTATTTATTCCAAACAGACTGCCATAAGTTCAATCATTACACACTCAATTACAGACGTTAGTTTGATCATTCATGAAACTATTTGGACTTGTATGAAACTTGTACAAGATTTCAGGTACTATGTAATACAGTTGAAACCCAAATGCAAAGTGTCTGGTCATGAATCTGCAAACAAGAAGTTATTCCTAATCACTTGGAAAGCTGACTTTTTGGAGCCACCTGAAGCTGAACTCCTCTCCCTGGGGAGGTTTCCACCCCGGCCTGCCTCCTCATAACAATACAGGCGCTGGGACTCTGCATGAAGACGTGCCTTTGTTCACAGCGAAGAATGCTCATCTCACTTATCCTGTCCTCTTTTCTCTCTCACCCCTCAACGCTCTGGTTCTGAATGTGATGGTTTTAGTGTGCAGTAGACTGCTGTCCAGATGGTTACTAAACTTTTTATCTGCACCTTGTTTTCCTTTGATAAGCAGATGAAAATTGACAACCCCTGAGTGTGCATGTGTGTGCATTTGTGCTCACGTGTGCTCAAATACTTCAGTGAGGCACAGATGAGTCTCTTGTGGGCAGCAGTAATGGACTTAATGCAGACAGTTTCAAACTGGCTACTTGAGCAACAGTCAGGCATACTTTACCTGGAGCCACAGCAGTACACAATGAAATACGGCTCAAATAAACACAGACAAAACCACATCATAACATTTACCATCCAGACTGCTTTAAATGAGCATAGATGTACATTCTGTACACTGACACACATTCAAGCAGAGAATATGTGAGCAGGCCAAGTGGAGGCACAAGCATAAAGACGGATCCTAAAGCAATATAAATGATTTTCAGCCTGAGTTAATTCATTGCTATTAATGTCAGTCAACATGTATCCAACATACTGTATACAAACAAATAAGGTTTTCTTACTACAACTTTACTAAATTTGTTTTTGAGAAAATAAGAAAAAAAAAAAACACAAAACACACACTTACACACTGTCACACACAGACACACACATGGACAATCTTTAACTCCTCACATTACCTTTCTGAGCTTGGTGAGCCCTGATGAAGTGCTCTTGGAGTAGTTTCTCATTTTGCGTAACCTGACCCCACAGAAGACAGCATCCACATGCATGGTTCCTTTCCTCCAGAGAAGTTTGCCTCTTTCTCCCTTCTCTCTCTCTCTCCTCTTTTGGTTTTTACACCCTTACTCCTGCCTCCGACTTCTCTCACTTCGCATAGTCCCTGCCTGTACACACAGAGAAACACACAGCACAGCTCCGAGCGCACAAAAAGTTTGAAAAAGGCACAAAGTCAGGGAAATCCCTCCTCCCGTCCAGCCTACTTCAGGGTAAAATGTTTACAGCTCTTTCTCCACTCTCAGCTCTCAAACACACACACACACACACTCACACGCACTCACTCACTCACTCGGGCTCTATCTCTGAATGACGATGGCTCCTTCTCCTTCTCTCCCTCTCCCCCTCTCAAACTTTTCCCACCCCTCCTTCCCTCATGCTACCCCCCTCCCCTTCTCCCTTCCTCCCTCCCTCCTTCTCCCTTCTCTCTCCTCCCTCTCCATTTTCCATCATCACCCCCCTCCACATCCCCTCCCACCCACCTAAACCCCCCACTGCTGAACTAATCTGCAGCTGGCTGGGCGATTGGAGCCCTAGTTGCTGGGGAAACCAAGTGTCCTGCTCAAAAAAAAAAAGGAAAAAAAAAAAAAAGGAATGGAGCAGGAAGGGGCAACGCCGAGCAAGACTGAATACATAAATAACAGCCTCCTCTGGGAGCATATTAAAGAAGCCCAAGGGCCACTCTTCCTATCTCAGTGAGGGGACAACATGTTCATCTATTTTATCTTTTCTAGATTTTGTTTACTGGTTCACATGTCCCATTCACATGTGCCAGCAACACCAACAACTACAACAAATAGGTGAATGTTGTGTGCGGTGAGTGTTCACAGACAGTAAATGCTTTGACAGTGTTTGGGTTGATTACCTTTGACCTCCTCTCAATGACAAAATACAAAGTGGGGAGTCCAGCTCACAATCAGACCCTGGGCTGCAGAGTAACACAACGGCCCTGTGGAAAGAGCGGAAAAAAGAAAGTGAGAGAGCAGGAAACAAGGCTGGACATGCATACTGATGGCCAGTGTGATTAATAATTAACCTGTTCACCCCCACAGACTCTCATTGGGAAGTCCATTATTACAAACACATGCTGTGCAGACAAACTGTGTTCAAAGCCTCAAGTTTTTATACTATATCATACACAGATATGGGTATCAAGTGATGCACAGGACATGTCAACTCTGGGCCGTATACTGCACATTGATGTATTTACATGCAAAATACTTAAGGTTTTTCGGGCTTTACAAAGGTTGTTATAGTGCAGTCTATTTAAATATACAGTAATTCATTGTAGAGGTGTTCATGATATTGTGTCCACCCCATGTTGATGCTATCCAGCAGTGTAGAAGATGTTTTGATCTTACTTTGAAGTTCTTGGAGTAAATGAGTACATTCACAGTATTAACAATGGAATTAATACACTTATAGTACGCAGACAAAACATACACCAACATGCACAAGCATAAATACTGTACATGATCAGGGATCCATGTTGCATTGTGATTTATTTTGAATTTTCAGAAGTGCAAATCATATAAAGGGGCCTGAGTTGCATTCCTACAGTAATTTCACTGAACAGCCTTCATAAAGTGTCTAATAGCATCACCTCAGCAGAGCAACTATCCAGCTGACCTCTGAGCCCAAACCCTGACCTCGCCTTTGAAATGCAAGAGAGATCTAAAAAGCCAGGCTTGTCCATCAATAGCTGTGAGGGGACCAGGGTGAGAGGTGGGGGATAGTAACATCTGTTTGGCGTTTATCCCACCTTATTGTGTTGCTGAGTCCTCTATCAGGACTACAGCTGGGATCCTGAGAGCGTACTGAGCCCACTGTCCAGGGGACACACACCGTGACTGGGAACATGGCTAGGACAAGTTCTCAGTCCTTGATGGTGCATGGTCGGCTGTTCGCAAGACCTCTGGTTTAAGCAGGGGAAATGACAATGAAATCAAACCCAGGGTGTGTTTTGTTCCCTGCCTCCTCCTTTCCTTCCATGACCCAGAGGCAGATTTTGCCAACCATACCAATGCTGCAGAAAAAAATCATAAAGGAGTTTCTAAGTATTTTTTAGGAATTCTGCTCAGGAAAACAGAGTATCCTATCATGAAGTACTTTTTAATGCCACTTCCATTAATGCCCAAACCACATAACTTTGCTGTGGCCAACAATGTTCATATCAACAACTGGTCAACAGCTGGCAAGAAAATGTTGTTGCATTCATTTTTCTCAATTTATATTGAAGGTTCTGCAATTTTACAACCTACATATGTCCATAGATTGTTAAACTAGTAGTTTAACTACATTTTGCAGCAGCTTGCTTATAGTTCAGCTTTATTTATATGTGCATAGCAGTTCAAGGATTCATGGATACACCTCCCTAATCAAAGAATCACCATGGCCATACTTATGCAGTTATTGTATTAAAAGAGGGGTATTTTAGTTTTTTGGTTTATGTTATGACCTGTGGAGTAGTAGGCACTTTTTGCAATAAACGGGCATGTGACTTTTTTGTACTATATTTTGTTGTAATTTTGTATCATATGCAGATTGTAAATTTGATCTTGTAGTTTTTACAAAGTAGTTTGAACTACATTTTCTAAGTTGTTTCAGTTGACCAAACTAGATTTCTCCCTAATGTATCTTTGCATATTACAACTTCTTCAGTTGTAAAGTAATTGGCAGCTTGCAGCTCTTTGCTTTTAAAGCAGCTTTCCCAACAATTTCCCAAAAATTAATAGTATAAAAGTCATACAAAATTTGAAATAGCACAGTATGCCAGAAAAACTGTGTCATATAGTAAGTCATACTGAATGTCATGGTATATGAAGTCAAAAGCAATAGCCTACCATAGTACAGTGTGTCATATAACTGTCATAGTATATCAAGTCATGAAAATATCATGGTATAGTAAGGGACAAAAAAGTCACAGCATGACGACCCCTCCAACTGGGCACTAGGTGTCCCTGTTTCTCATTCCCTCATTCTGCAGCCTCACTCTCTCCTTAGTGGAGCTTCCCTCTCTCTGGCAGACCAGATGACAGCTGACAGGTGACAGTCATGTACATATGAGAAGCTGCCTAGGCCAAATCTGAAAACTTCACTTACACATACATATATACTGGTGCTAAGCACTTGCTTAGAGATATTATATAAATTCTTAGGTCAAGTGCATAAAATTATAACAATCAATATCCAGCATATACAGCACCAGATATTATTTCTAAAGCTATTCCAAACATTGGGTTTTATGTGGGTTGTTTTTTGTTTTTTATATTTGTTAAAACTGAGCATTTCCTACCTATATGACTACCTTCTTCTGTTCCATTTGCTGTATCGCTTCCTCAGGCATATGCCAAGAACTTGAGTAGTCACTTAGCTACTTAGTCACTTCAAAAAATGTCTGGTTTTCTAAAGTGGGTAAGGGGCCATAATCATCCAATTTGATTTTATTGTGAGGCAGTTTATGACAACACTGGATGATGTAGTCTCTGTTGTGTTTGTACATGTTTGGCTGAATGTTGAATCAATACAGAAGCCTAGAGGAACTACAATGCATGTGCTAAAAGGTGCGCTTTTTTATAAAAATCAAAAACGGTTGAATATACAATGAGCATGTTTATGGACTTAATGCTCTGGATGTATTTCAGCCATGTATTTATTGTAAGTTGATTTATCTCAACGCGCGCTTGTTATAGACAATAATCGGTAGCCTATAGCATTAGCATGTGCGCAGTTATAGACTGCTAGCTAACCTACAGAGGACAACTGCATGACTTTTCAACACACTGACTTACCCACTCTTGATTAAAGAGCTATGTAGAGGCTGAGAGTCGCCTTTGAGTAACGTACAGCAACACTCTGCAGCAGCAAAGATCCTCTATGGCAGCAGATAATGAGATAATGTTCTCCTGGTTTTGTCAAAGAAAGGAAGGTCTCACATTCACTAACCCGATACTGCTGAAATAACCACCCATAGTGGCTATGCACTCTAACTTTAACTCTCCCAAATTCCAGCAATAGGAAGACATAGTAGTCAAACAGAGTTTGGCAATGTTCAGATCCATTGAACTAGACATCCAAACGTGCAAAGGATTTGTGAGTTCAAAGGTTATTGATTGATTATTAAGGCACAGCAGAACATCAGCAACACTGCTGTCATTTTAACACAAGTAACTGAAGAATTATTCATGTCTTCTCAGTGCAGGGCAGTAGCATAGTTGAACATAGTTTATTTCAAGTTCAGGCTCTTGTTCCTTTCTTCAGTCTGACCACGCAGATTCTCAGTGGCAGTTTTTACATTTAGGATGACATTTCTAATCCTAGACATTGCAGCGACATCCTGCACAGGAACACAGATAAGAGCTGGAAAGATAATTACGTTTAAAAAAAAAAAAAAAAAAAAAAGTGATTCGGACTCTGTATAGAGATTCAGTCTTTATGAGAATCTATCGACACTGGTGAGTGAATGAATAATGCCACCATTCAACAGAAGTAGACCATCAGCATAATAAGTTACCGGTATGTATGTGCAAGATTTGACCAAATTAACAAAGGCTAAAATTATTTATTTATTTACTAATTCATTTAATTATTTTAGTCTACTTGTTTTTTTTTTTGTTGTTTTAAAAAAAAAAAAAAAAAAAAAACCCGGAGAAAGATGAGAAGTTTTTCAACAACTACTTCAGAAATCAGTGTCGGGTGTTTTCCAGCTTTCGTTGTGCGCGCTCCCGCGAGGGTCAGGTGAGGCTCGGAACAACGCGGAACCGGAACAACAGAAGTGTACAGTCAGAGGGAGCTGGTGAGTTGATGCCATGTTTCTTCCAACTTGTTTTATGTTTATGTGACCGAGCTGTGACTGGAGAGGCGGACATACTGAGAAGTGTCAGAACCGCAGTGAAGACAGGCGGCTCAGAGGTCCAGGAAACACTTTGTTTCTGTTTGTATGCAAGTCCTACATACTTACATACTACGAAGCAAGTTAAACACGCGCGACTCGTTTTCATTTCTCGCTTTACTGAGCCTAACATTGACCGTACTTTGATATGTACTACGAAGCTGGTTCAATATATTCAGGATGTGTTCTTATAAACGTAATGTCAGGCTGCAGTATTTGGGCTGATCCTCTCGAGTTCAGTTCGAGTTTTGGAGTTCAGCATAAATTGGGGATTTACCCACGATAAGAGGTGAACTCCCGTCGTAGGACTGAAAACCCAGAGTTAAAACTGAAGTTACGTCAATAGCCTCATATTCTGCTTCGTTTTACAGGCTTCTGGGGTTTTTCTTTGTTTCAGTTTTGCTTTTTGTGATTGGTCTAGCCGTGTAGATTTTAATAGCTTGATGGTTTATCAAGCTGTTTACAACTAAGAACCACAAACAGTTATAAAATGAGATGTTTTGATATCAGAACCACAGGAAACCAACAACACACATCTGATTTGATGCTTTTTCACCTGCTACATCACGATCCAACATTCACTGTGTATTCAATAGAATTTTCTTATGCTTAGTTTATACTTAAACAACTGTTGCTCATGAGTAAGACTTATTCATACCATGCAAGCAGGCCTGCTGACTGAAGGGGGTGTGGCTGTGTTTGTGGTTCTCCTTTGCACTCACTCAATGTCATCTAGCCTAAAAATACCACATTCTGGCATGTTATTTTTAATGTTTGAATTTTCTTCATAACTTGATGATTTTGATCTGTTGTATTTATGCCTTGTGGCTTACCCAACAGTCTCTTATTCATTGGTTCATGAAGGCACTTGGCAGCCAAAAGATGCATTACTCTGAGCATCAGTTAACAGTGTTCACTATAGTCACACACAGAGCAGTCAAATCACAAACAAACATCTGCCGCTGCCTCACTAACTATTTCTGATATGTTGCAGCACTTTGTGCTACAGCTGAATCCAATAAGGATTCTGACATTTCTTTATACTTTGTCATAAACTGTAGTTATTATCATTGGCTGATAAAGAAAAATGACTACAAAGTGATGCAAAACATCTTGCGTCACTGCACCTACCAGCCAGAAGCCTCTTCTCGGTCAAAGTTTTCAAAAAAGCACCAAAGGGACTCTCAGACTGAGAAACAAAATTCTCTGGTCTGCTGAACTGACCTGTTTAGCCTCTATTCTAAGTAGAAAGTTTGGAGTTTGTCCTTCTGTAGGTTTCTCCCATCTCCAGACAAGATTTCTGGAGCTCAGAAAGAGTGACCATTGAGGTCTTCATCACTACTCTTAGCAAGGTGATTCTCCTCTGACTGCTAATTTTTTCCAGGCAGCCAGGTCTGGGAGGGGTCCTAGTTGTTCCAAACTTCTTCCATTTAAGAAATATGGAGGCCACTGTGCTCTTGGGAACCTTCAATACAGCAGAAATCTTTTTGTAGCCTTCTCCAGATCTGTGCCTCGACACAGTCTTGTCTCTGCAGGCACGTCCATCCACCTCAAGGCCTGGTTTTTGCTCTGATATGCATTGCCAGCTGTTAGACCTTATATAGACAGGTGTGTGCCTTTCCAAATCATGTCCAATCAACTTAATTGACCACAGGTGGAGTCCAATCAAGGTGTAGAAACAGAAAGATGATCAAGAGGAATAGGAGACACCTGAGATTTGTCAGCTAAAAACTGTCATAGCAAAGGGTTTGAATACTTGATATTTCAGTTTTCCAAAACTTGAGAAATTGAGGAGGCAAAAAATGTTTATTTTTATTTTGGTTGGCTGGTTACCATGGTACCCTGCTTAAAAGTGAGACTTAAAGCTCAGTTTGATCCTAAAGGTCACTGACCCACTAATAAGGCTCATTGATACAGGATGAGTTAATATCCTGGGTGAGACTGATCTGGGATTATCACTGATGGGTTTAATTAAACTAACTATTACTAGATTATTTTCCACTCACTTTGTAACTGTTGTGATTATGTTTGTTCCTACAAGGAGATTAAAGCTTCCAGAGACAGTGAGTAGTGAAACACTGTGTCCTATTCATCAATCTGTCCTCAATACAATCTGACTGTCAAATGAGTGTATGCTAATGTCATTGCCAAAATATTTATAAACTACATTTTGGTCTACAAATTTGTATGACTTAGTTGAGTTGAGCTGGTGAGCTGCTTATATACACTGAGGAGATAATGAGATGCAGGTGGAGATGATATTAGAACAAGTATATTTAGCTGCAGCCGCATCACTGAACGTGAAAGAAGCTGGTTAGCGTGAGGCATAGTTTGGACGCTCCTTCGCCACTAACAATTTGCCGCTGCAGATGACAATGGGTGTGGTTTGAAGCAGGTGTGGATTGTAGGGTGCAAGGCTGCAGCTGGACTCTTCTCTGTGGGAGTGTAAACAGGTGGGTGGTATTGGTGGGAAAGTCTGGGGACATCTGGTGGACATATGGAGAAACAAGTCTGTAAAGTGTCTCAGACACACCAGGGGGAAGTGAGAAGTGTCTAATCAAATCTAACTATTCACGAAGAATGTGGCTTGGGAACGATGAGTTGATCCGTCTGTCCCTTGTCACCTGCTGTTCAGGTCGCAGCTCCATTTGTTTCTGTCTCACTGTCTGTGAAATCCCCATTAGTGAAAACCCTTTGCCACCAGGTTTTTCCCTCTCTTCAAGGTTTCTTCTTTATCCTTGAATCTGAGCTATTTCATCCCAATGGACTGTGGCTTGTTGACTCGCTCTTCAAATGTTCCCTTGTGATGTGCATATTCATCTTCAACTGATTGGGGATCACGTTGTGATTTGTCACTGTTTACTGACTGTGACTTGCCATGATTCACTTCTTTCTTCAGAGAATCCATCAGTGATTTTGTTATTCCTCTTTGGTTGACTGATTTTCCAGAGAGTTTGTGAAAAGAAGATTGTACAGAAGCAGACTTCAGACCGGCGGTGTGGTCAGAAATGTCTTTGTTGAGGTCTTAAAATGGCTGCGTTCAGAAAAACACATTCAGCTAAAAGTTGAAGAAAGTCATGTTTGTCAGCAGGTGCATATGAAACTGCAAATGTGGTCAGAGTAAGGCAGATCATTTTCATGGTTTCTATAAAATAGTTTTT
Source organism: Seriola lalandi dorsalis (assembly GCF_002814215.2). Taxonomy (NCBI): domain Eukaryota; kingdom Metazoa; phylum Chordata; class Actinopteri; order Carangiformes; family Carangidae; genus Seriola; species Seriola lalandi. Next base: position 1,108,451 of record NW_019522827.1, on the reverse strand, counting down.
AAAAAAAAACAAAACAAAACATGAATTTTAACTGAGCTATTTTCATTCTTTCTAAATATTCCCAGAGAGTGTGCAGCCTGCAGCTGAAAAAAAAGATTTGTACTCAGAGCGTCCTTCACCATTAAATAAAGGTAAGAAAAACTGTTCACACATGAGTTTGATCAATATGATTATGCCTTTTTAATAGTGCCCCCATGTGTTAGAGGGAATTGTATGTGGTGTCTTCAGAGAAAACACACTTTAAGCGAGTGTTGAAACAAGCCAGACTGCATCCTTGTGTCAATGCAGCTTCTGCCAGAACAAGTCACTGATGCCTAAAACAAATGAACTACTGACACGAAGGACATGAAGAAGATCTGACTTTCTATTGTAGCATGTGGCTGCAGCTGGTAAATTTCACTGAACAAAGGCAGCTTTAAACGGCTTGCAGATCCATATTTTAGTATAGTTGACTCAGTAGTATATATTTAGACACGCCTGCTCAGGTTGATACACAGCCAATAGAAAAAGAGGAAAGTGATGACAGGAGGCTTTAAGCTGCTGCTGTTGGACTCTACTCACATTCTCCGACAAAGAGAGGAACAGTAAACGCTGACTTCTGACGCCTGTTGTGTCTTCTCCTCCCATCAGGTGACTCAGACACAAAGCCAGATATGTCTGAGGACGGCACAAAGCTGATGAAGGTGAGAGAAAAAACATTGTATCCTGATACTCCAGACAGATGATTTAAGGGCTTAACACACAGCAGGCAATGGAAAAGAAATATTCAAAGAATTCAACAGATAACTCCTGTTGCTGGGAACGTCTTTACCCCTTAGTACAGGTGGAGAAAGAGAAATGCATTGAGTCCCTCTTTAGATCTTCAACCCAATTTTTGCCCTTAATTTGTCATCTTGAGTAATTTTAGAATTTGGACAAATTTCTGTCAGTTTGAGGTCATGATGCCTGATCGATCACCTCAATGATCAACGATCTGGCTTTCAAATGAACTGCTGAATTTTTGGCAGGTCAGAAATGTTGATCTTGTGTCTGCAGTTTGAGCTTTCCCAGGCTGACGGCATGGCTGCTGTCAAAGTATCTGTAAACTGCAGTGAGCTGATTTTAAAATTACTGCAGTTGTATTTTGTCCAAAGTTACAGTGTTCTTAATATGAAAATCTCTTTTTTATGTTACTACTACTTATGTTACCACCACAGCTCAGCAAGGAAACTCTTTCCATCTTTCCAGGGAATCACAAAAGAGGAATTTGGTATTAATTAGTCTGTAACTTAAAAATATCCACTTGATTTGTGGATCTTTTCATACTGCCGGGTTTGAAATGTTTGTGACCTCAACGAATAGATTTTAGCTTTTACTATTCACCTTTACGTTATGTGGACTACAGTTACATAGTTTTAGCTAGAAACATCCTCTTCAGATGTTCCTGAGCGCTAAATGCTACCTCTTTATGACTTTTGTACTTGAATAAACAATAAACTTTTTTAGTTTTAGCTATTACCTGTCTTTTGTACTTTTTAAGATGTTGAAATTCTAGTCTGTTGCATTTTTTCCGGTTTTATGTCATAATAGCCTTTCCCTACAGACGAATCTGCTGTGCTTCAAACCACTCAGACTTAATCTGTAAATAATTACAATGGCACCTTTAGAAAATGTATCACAGTGTCAGTTCACTCAGGCTCCACTTTCTCACTGATGTGTACGCTGTGCTTCAGCTCAGTATGGACTGTGCAAGAATATTTGTTTGCTTCACTGAACTCAAGCTGGTTATTTATTGTAAAACAACTGATGTTTTTTTGTGAATCACAGCCCCTATCAAGCTTCACACCTGAGCTGCAACCTGAATCTGCAAAAGTCTCATACAGGTAATCAAAATCACTTTTAGGCAAAGTACCTCCTTTCTGCACAGTTTTCCTCTTTTGAGCCACAGCTATTTCCTAATGTGCTCTCTGCAGTTTTGCTGGTCTCATGGATGGCTCTTGTCCCGCTCTCTGGGTCCTTCCTATTTTTGAGAAATCCAGTAAAACACATAGAGAAATGAGTCCTTTACTCTGAACTGTCATCTGAAGCAACATCAGTGTCTTATGACGACAGCACAGCTGGATCAGCCAGTAGTCGGCCTTAACAGCTCTATTGCATCTTTTGATGGCTTGGACTTCGTACATGCACAGTCCTGTAATAATAAAGAGACCCTTAACTGACCAGTTTGTTGCTTACACATGTTGGTCTTCGGTACAGTCCCCAAAAAAACATGTAGTACACTCTCAGTCGCACCCCAAATGACACACACACAGATTGCTGGTAAAGAGACAGGCAGGGATGATAAAAAACTTTGACAATCAGACACATAAACTGGCTGGTGTCTTTAGTCACCAACTTGCAACACAGACCGCCTTATAAGACATGTATGTGTGGGAGACACAGAGAATGTATAAAGATAACTCAGTTATTAATAGCCTATTTGAGACATGAATGCTCATACCAAACTCTGTTGTAGTTCCCCTTTCCATATTGTGAATAAGAAATATTTATCATTTTAATTATGAGAATGACTGACAGCTTCTTTGTTACACACTCGAGCCTAACTTATTGTATTATGTTGTGTGCAGAATCAGTCAGCGTAACTTTTAAGTTAGTTAGCTAGAGAAAAACATCCCTATAAAAAAAGTCTAAAGAGGAAAGTTGTTACTGTTCATGTGTGTGGCACCGTGGCCCACAGTCAGATATAAGTACATTTGAATCAGTTACTGAACTGAACTGAGCAAAAGAATCTTTTGAACTTCGATCAGATATTTTCAGAATAAAAGTTCTAAATTAGCTTGAAATAAAGCATTTGCTACAAATGAACTTTCTCATGCTTTTATTTTGTAGGCAAAATCACCAAAGAGGAAGTGATTCTGTTCAGTAGACTGCGGTGCAGCCAAGGCCTGATTCATGAATGCATGTGTCTGTCATCCACTCTGAAAATGGATAAAAGTACAACAAGCATTCTTCATGATTCTCTATTTGGACATTATAGCTAAATGTGGGACCGTCAGTCTGATGTCAAAGAAATCTGGCCGGCCAGATATTATTGCTGGAGGGGCCAGTTTGGGCCCAGGGGCTGCCTGTTGCCGACAACTGCTCTAACTTTATGTGTAGATGTAACGGGTTCATTGTGGTCATTCAGTCCTCTGTGTCCTAAAGGTTCAGGTTTCCTGGACCAGGTGGGTTCCAGTGTACTACAACTGGACTGGTGTTTGTTCTGACTCAGGAGGCCGACCTGCACTACAGGACTGTCCAATGGGATGACAGTCTCCTCCAATCAGCTGGCAAGATTCCTGCAGGGCCACTGTTCAAACTCCAGTGTCCTGAGGATGCTGTCTGTCAGCTCCACCTACCACACTGTGAAACAAAGGATGGTGAGCAAATTATTGTACTTTGTTAGAGCAATGATGAAACTCTATAGTCAAGTGTCCCCTGTAGGCTGCAGAGTCCCAGTCTCAACAAATATCTGTGCCAACACCCACACTGTGACATATGTCTAGCATGTTTTTTAATCAAACCACCTGTTCAACAAGCAACAAACAGAAAAGAGATATTTTTTTCTGCTGTCTCCCATTGTGTTTTGCACAGCAACATTGCACTGATTAAGCTAATAACAAATTATTGTGGCCTTGCAATAATAGAGAATTATTATACCCCCAGAAGTTTTGTATGTTTGTACTCTGGCACACTATAGTAAAGTATTATTTACTGTCAGAAAGAAATTACATTTTAATGCAGTAGTGTCTATGTTAAATAGCATATTTAAATATTCAGTCCATTTCACGGCACTTGTCCAGGTTTAGAGTTGCGATGGTAAAAGGGCAAACTGAGTAGTCTTTCCTTTTTTCCTTAAGCATTTCATGGCAATCTGCCCATCAAATTGTTATATTTTTATTGGGAATTTGTTTCAGGATAGTGCAAGAGGAGAGATCAGGCGGTCACTAAAATCATCAGGATTTATCATCTCGGGATTAGATTAGATTAGATTAGATTAGATTAGATTAATTTTATTTATCCCACAACTGGGAAATTCATTTACCAGAGCAGAAAAATAAACATCTATAGAATAAACATCTATGGAAATAAACAACAAAAATACACCAAATATACACTAATAAATACAATATACACAATACACACGATATGTACATGAAAAAGTGCAAGTTTGCACATGGTCAGGAAGAGCAGGAGTTGTGGAGTCTGACAGCTGCTGGAATGAAGGACCTGTGGAACCTCTCCTTCTTACAGCGAGGATGTAAAAGTCTGCTGCTGAAGAAGCTACTCAGAGACCCTACAGTGTCATGCAGAGGGTGAGAGTTATTGTTCATGATGGATGTCAGCTTAGCTAACATCCTCCTGTCATCCTGAATATATTAAAAACAATTATTGTTCTTTTTCATTTATCGTACCTTGTTTGTATTTTTTCCTTCCTCCTCGATTGGAATAGCCAGATCCCCCAGGTACAAAATGTATCCTATCTGGAGCTCACCTGACAGACCAAAAGCAGTTTGACTTGCAGCACCTATCAATTTTGACCTTCCAAAAAACATGGTGGTTGTATTATATTTTGTACCGTGTAAACCATCTATTTAAAGGAGAATTTAAAAATGTAAATGACAGTTGTCAGGGCATAAAAACAATGATCTGTTGATCTTTATAAATCAAGACTCAATAGTCTAAGAATGGAATAGCTGTCAGTGCTGAAAAAAAAATTGTTTAAATCAAAAACTGAATTGAATCATGACCTTAAAATCAAAAGTCAAATCGAATCATGGATTTGGAGAATCGTGACACCCCTACTAGATATAGAATGAAATGATCACTACCATTGTAATGAGGCTGTCATCAGTAAAACAAATGTTGAATGTCTCTGTGTTTACACAGCTAAAGACCATCTGTGTGTCGTCCACATCAGTGACGATGGAATGAGTATCATCAAGCCGCTGGAGGTCACAGACACTCATGTGATTATCAAAGTCCCTCATCTCTCTGCCTTCGGTGTAGTCCGGTCTTTGGAAGTTCTGTGGAAATTTTTGGAGACTCCGGATCCAGTTAATGGCCATGTTTTTCTGTACCTGCGACCAACAAACCCACACACACAGATGCAATACATCAATGTGCATCTCGTGTCAAGCAACGTCCCTCTGGAAGAGGTAAAGACTTATGAAATGTTACAGCTTCACTTTCCTCCGAACTCCGTGATACATATTCAAAGATCAGTTACTCACCTGATAAAATAATAATTTTATTGATGAAGCTAAACAAAATCCAGGTGATTTAACAAAGATATACAAGAATTACATTACAAGGACTGTCAGAGAAGGAATGCAGTGGTGGTGGGTTTATCTTTTTCCTCTGACACCAGCGGACAGAGCCAGCCGACCCAAGAAGGCAAGAGTACAAATGAATGAAAAATTTGTGATGATATAAAACCGGCCTGCTGATTATCAGTTGAGCTCTACTGAGGATAAACTGTCTAATTAAAATGTCCCCACGTCTCTTTAAGGTGACCGCAAGACAGTCAGGTCATGTGAACATTCCGGCACCTTCCAAATGCAAATTCATTGAAGATCGAAATTACAGTGTTCAGTGTCTGCCGACGGCCCATAAAATACAGCCAAAGGTGAGTATTTCAAATAAAAGGTTTTTACCTGCTGAAACAATTCATAAAACGTGTTTTAGTTTACTTTGGATACTGTTGAGATACTGACACTGGTCCTACTGGTTTTCAGAAGTCAGAGTTTGACCTGGATTTTGGACCAAATTACCACCCAACGTTTGAGATCCGCCTGTCTGCAAGCACACAGCAAGCGACTATAATGGTCCAAGATGAAAACAATACAGAAGTCTGGAAGCAAGATGTTGACCTAACTGGTAAAGTCTTCATGTACCTGCAGCATCAGTCCACCTGGTAGTATAATAGAAAAGAAGAGAATAGTGATACTAATTGCTTGATCCATGGTGCTTTTATTCTTGTTCAGTCCACTGTATAACCAATTTTAATAGACCATGGCCAGTGTGTATAAAACTAATAAGAAATGGTTGTAAACTTTGACCTGTGAGTCAAAAAAATCTAAATGCACATACTGTGTTCGATGAATCACAGGTGGGATGGTTGGTAACCTAATTTCTCAGATCACCAACATTCACCATTAGTCATTACTGATTAGAATATAAATATACATACATATTTTTGTGTGTGTACTGTATACAGTATTATGTATGCATACAGTACATTTTTATTGAACACATGCTTTTCCTGCTCAATTTATAGGTCTTGGTCCAGCAAGGATTCCAGGTTTCTGACATGGGCTCTTGAGTGTCCCACCAGAAAAGAAGTTGCAGTCTGTTTGGACAGTGTCTGAACCTGTTTTACGTAGGCTGCTGGATAAACCGGGGCAGACAGCGCTGGAGTGGTGATTGTTACAGTTCTAAGAAAAGGATCACAAGCAGGTTCAGCTCTGATTGTTCCTGTCTGTGAGGGGGATTCATGCCTTTCAACAGAGCTGAACTTAACATGAAGTGTGTATCACGGTATTTGTTTCGCACAGACACATCTTTAATTCTTACCTTTTAAACTTTTTCTCTAATTTTTAAGAGTGTTTGGTAAAAACCTTAAAGCACACCAAGCATGAATCAGGTTTACCTGTACTGTACTTGTACACATGATAAATTCAATATAATGTGTATTTCCACAGCACAAATTACATCAGTTCAACAACTGACTCGTGTCACAGAAGAGGTTTAATTTGGAGGTGGACCTCCAACCTGCCAAATTCATTCCTGTGCCTCTCAAAAATAATCTTCTGTACATCTCTGTTTGAGTTCTACATCAACACCATTTCACAAAGTGACTCCACGAATTGAACACACTCATATTCTTGAGATTGAACTTTTTTGTATGTAGGCAGGAATTTGTTTCCTGTATTGTACATTATTTGTGCTGTCTTAAAATCACACCAGATCCACCCTTTAAATCGTGTGTCTCTAAAAACAGCATGTTAATGTAGCAGTGAACGATACAGTGTAAAGCACTTAATGATTCAGAATGTGCCTTGTTTTTTGCAGAACTGCAATGCACCTTGCGAACTTTACTCACACAAATATGAGGTTTCCTGCAGATTTTGTGGTTCAATATCACACCCAAAAATGTAATTTAATTAATTTTCATATCCTATACAGTATACGATATTAAAGTTGTCTATTATTACTTACAATACACATGTATCTTTCACAATTTCTTAACAGCATAAGCTTGGTTTTGTTCAAATTAAATGATCATTTGTGTCAAACCGTTTTGATTGACTCATCAGTCGTAACCATCGCTGAAAGCTGCTGCAAGTTCTGCCCATAACAAAAAATATTAGTGTTGTCCACATATCAAACAAATTTCAGTACATTTGATATCACAGATACAGTCAGGTGCACAGTTAAACATTTTTTTTTGTAACTGTACCTCCGCACACCACCACACAAATGAAACAAATCCATTAAGATGTGATAGAAGTGTTGACCTTTAGCTTCAATTCAAGGATTTTAACAAAAATTCATTAACTTTGGGATTATAGCAATTTTATACATAGCCCCTCCATTTTCAGAGGCTCAAAAGAAAGGAACAAGGAAAGGACAACTGACGGACAATCAGTTTTGTTTTTTCGTAACAAATTAAGCAGATGAAAGGAGTCGAGTCTGGAGTTGATTCCAAGTGTTGAATTTGCATTTGACAGTTCTTCATGGGAATTGTCAAAATCTGATCCAAAGAAAGAAACTTTAGGAGGGGAAAAATGAACAATTCGGTACGTTCTTTAAGAGAAGGAACACACTAGCACGCTGAGCAAAACACCAAGAGACCATGGAAGACAACCAAAGTATATTATCACAGAATTCTTTCCTTGGTGAAGAAAAACCCTTAACAACATCCAGCCTGGTCAAGAGCATTGTCAAGGAAGTAGATGTATCATTGTCTACAATGTAATCAATGAATGTACTGTAAATAAAGAGAATTCACCACAAAGTGCAAACCACTAGTAACACTCAAGAACAGAAAGGCCAGATTGGATTTGGCCATTAAAACATCTTAAAAAGCCTACTCATTTCTGGAACAAGATTCTTTGGACAGATTAAACCAAGATTAAGTTCTGTCTGAATGATGGTAAGAGAGAAGTATGGAGAATGAAAGGAACGGCTCATGATCCAAAGCATACCACATCATCTGTCAAACATGGTGGAGGCAGTCTAATGGGATGGGCATGTATTACTGCCAATGGAACTGGGTCATTGGTGTTTATTGATGATGTGGTTGCTGTAAGAAATAGCAGGATGAATTCTTAAGTTTATAGGGCTATTCTATCTGTTCAGATTCAGCCAAATGCTGCACAACTGATAGGACCAAAGACAACATTTTTTCTGTTTAATGGAGGAATGGAAAATATTCTTGTCTGTAACCAATTAAACATGTCTTCCAAAAAGGCATTTGAGTGCATAGAATTAAAAATGTAGTCACTGGGTTTTGATCTGTGTCCTTCAACACCAGCAAGGAGGGCCAAGGTGAGTAAGCAACAAGATTATGCACAAAACAGACAAACTCCCTGGGTAATGCTTTCCTGACCCAATCTATTTGTCACAGGTGTAATTAATAGCTTTAATGAAGGCTGTATTCCATTCAGATGAGCTACGTTCAGGGTCCTGTGGAAAGGCTTCCTTAATTGAGCAGAGACATTGTTAATGTCAGTGGTTGCAACTGAAAAAAAGGATCTATGCCAACAACGGTCTTGATTATCAGGACTATGTTTTGGGTTTTTTGCAGTCATTTTCCTCCCTTCCTTCTCTTCTGGTAGGAGGAGAGGGAGAAGAGGAAAGACACACAGGACGAGCACCCTGAGTAATGTGTGATATGTCGCCACCTATGGGGCATTTAATATCTCTACAGTGACTTGGGGGAGTATACTGCCACTTAATTAATTTACATTAATATGTCAGTGAATTTTTTATTTATTTTATGGTTAGAAAGACTTTGAACATACCTTGTAGTAAGAAATACGTTTAACGGACTCCGTGTGCTCCGTCCATTAGGGAAACTCATCACAGGACTGAAAACATTAACATGTATAAGCCGTGTGTGTGAACACACAAACATTTCTTGTAATAATTCATGAACAACCGTTAAACGTTTGTGATTATCTTTGTTTTTATATTTGTTACCGTTACACAGCCGCCCCTTTAAGACGAAGCCACGTGACCTGGTCGGCGAGACGTCAGACCCGGAAGAGAAGCGCCTATCGTTGCAATGTTTTCATGGATGTTCTGTTTTCAGTAGAAATGGATATTTTTAGCTGGTACAATTACGCCAGCTGGACTATGAAATGGACCATATGTCCTCAGCGGGAGAAGAAGCAATCCAATTTCCTCTCGTATACAGGAATCTACAGTAACTGACACTCAGGCTAAGTTAATTTGTATTAAAAATAAGTAGGTTGACTCTTTCTTGTAAAGTGGAGTCCCCGCCATAATCTTGTGGATGTTTTGGAGTCATGCTTCACTGATGATTTTGCAGTTTCGTAATACAAGACGGGCACATGTGTAGCAATTCATCTCCTGGACTGAGCTAACAGTCGTTTGACTTGATGACCATGATGGCCTTTGGAGCAAGGGCAGTTCTTCTCAACCTGAGATACACTTTCAGTAAAGCAAGCTCCTTTGCCAGAGTCAGACTTATCCAGAACTCCAGGACATGTTTTGTTAAAAGAGGGAGGATTTTATCCCAGATACCCAAGGTTACACTGCTATGTTGGGGTGCAGTGAATGCAAGTTCATGTGCAGTTAGGTGCCAGGAAGCCACTCTTCCAACCCTGAATGCTGACAGAAAGTCTTTAGCCAAGGTCCAAGTGCACAAAGTCATATTTTTCCTTCGCCTCAGCCTCCGTGCATTAGTTCTATTCCTCAAATTTGGCCCCCTTCTCCTTCTCTCCCCCTTGGCTCTGATGTCCACACGCTGGGCGTCTCGCTGGCTGGATGCTCTGCTGTGGGTGACTGAGAATTCTGGTCCGGCTTTCATCAAGCTGGGGCAGTGGGCCAGCACCAGACGTGACATCTTCTCTCAAGAGTTTTGTGAACGCTTCTCCAGACTCCATGTCAAGGTACGCCCCCACTCCTGGGCCCACACCAAGCAGTGTCTCCAGAGGGCCTTTGGGGAAGGCTGGAGGAAGGTTTTAGTCTTTGAGAGCAAAGAGCCGGTGGGTTCGGGATGTGTGGCCCAGGTGTACAGAGGATGGGCCAAGGCAGACCAGGTGGAGGACCCAGACTTCCAATTGCTGGTGGAGGAAATGGAGAGAGAAGATTTGCTAGAAGCCTGGGAGATCCCTGGTTTTAGAGGAATGGTCAGATCTCTGTGGCAGCTCTGGAGGGGGAGTAGTGAGGAGGAGGGCTATGAAGAGAGAAGCTACCCAGCTGGTCAGCATGAGGAGTGCAGCACAGAGAAGGAGCGTCTGATACCTGTGGCTATCAAGGTCAGTCTGACAGTAGCAAGATAGCCTGTTTAATCCCTCCAAATCTCACATTGCCTCCATTTTAAGTAGAGCACGCTGTAGTGTATTTTTTCACATCCTGCAGTAGATGTTTATAAGTTGTGTCTGGTGCATTTAAGGTGGTTCATCCAGGCATCAGGAGGCAGGTGGAGATAGACCTGTTGCTGATGAAAGCCGGCAGTTGGCTTCTGCACTGCCTCCCTGGACTCAAATGGCTCAGTCTGTATGAGATAGTGGAGGAGTTTGAGAAGCTCATGACCAAACAGGTGGGATTATTATTAATATATGAAATATTTATATGTATTTTATTATTTTTTTTATTATTTTTATGTATTTTTATTTTTTATGTCTTGATAAATGTCAATAAATCATCTGAAAAGAAAAAAATATATTACATTGACAGCATGAACAGTCTAATCACGTCACTGATCTAACTTTTATTGCAGATTGATCTCCGCTTTGAGGCCAGGAACATCGAGCATTTCCGGGATAATTTCCGTGATGTGGATTATGTCAAGTTCCCAACTCCCTTACGACCATTTATCACCAGGACAATTTTAGTGGAAACTTTTGAAGTGAGCACTGAAGTATTTAAAATCTATGAAAAATGTTGACTGAATGATTGAGTGATAAACTACACTGTAAATGTAATGTATTATCAAGATACACATCAGAATGACAAATGCTTACTTCAATAACTATTGAACTACTGTTTTGTTTGGCAAACTCCACCTATCTGGCACAGTGCCTGGGATTCCTAGGAAATATCAATTGTTCTGGTTGAAATAATAATATTATTATTATTATAATTTATTATCATAAATAAGGCCAACATTCTCCAATTTATATTCAGCCCTTTTTTTCAGGAGAGCGAGCCTATTTCTAACTACCTGAGCTCCGAGATTCCTCAGAGTGTGAAGCAGAGAATAGCCAGGATGGGTGTAGACACCTTGCTGAAAATGGTGAGATACATAATCCACTGGCCACTTTTGGCATTTGTTCATGTTAATGTTCTATTTGTGAAATAATACTGTGATTGTTTCTACACTTCTAAAGACATTTATCTATTTACCTAAATGTTATCACATGATTAGATGTACTATTTCCTTACTTATCCATCTGTTTTCCAGGTCTTTGTGGACAACTTCGTCCACGGGGACCTCCATCCTGGGAACATTCTGGTCCAGTGTCGGGGGCCTCTTGCTGATTCCAGGGACAGTACTGGTATCACAGGGGAGCCCCAGGGTAAGACCACCCTCACTGACTTGTGGGATACGGTGGTTGTCAGTGTTAGACCAGACCCGTGTCCTCTCCAGTTGGTGTTGCTGGACGCCGGCATCGTAGCAAAGCTCAGTGACCATGACCTTGCAAACTTCAAGGCTGTCTTCACAGCCGTGGTGCTGCGGCAGGTAATGAGAGAACGGCGACACAGTAGATTAAGAGTTTGTGCTGGTACTATGGTTCAGTGAATAGAAAGACAGGTCAGATTTCACTAGTTTACGTACACTGGTTTTTGATCTGGACCTGGCCCAGTGTGGTCTAGGTGTGAAAAAAAACGGAGAAATCTTTCTTTTTTTGCATTTTCACAAATAGAATAAAGGTTTCACAAATCTGAAACTATGTTTTTAAGAGTCTCTCTGGCTTCTCTGCAGTAATCTAGTCCAGATTTGACCAGTCTAAATTTTGTGGTTTTTGAAAGAGACCTGGTCCAAAACAATCTCACTTCATAGGAATGTAGCAGAGCATATTTTACAGCTTGTTTACGCATTTGTATATTTTCCACTTTTCCATAGCAAATCCAATCTTTAAGTCCTCAAAATGCCTCTCAGATAGAAAATATATATGTATAGAACAAGTAAGGAATGGAATCTGAAATCTGAGCAAACGCTCTAGCTTGGACTAACTGTACTTGCCACTGTGTCTTTGATTTTCTTTCTTCAGGGTGAGCGAGTAGCAGAGTTGATTTTGCATCATGCCCGAGCCAATGAGTGCCAAGACGTGCCACAGTTTAAGAAGGAGATGGCCCAGTTGGTGGACCATGCCCTCAGTAATACCCTCTCTCTGGGAAAGGTATTAAACCAAGATTTGTGCTTTCTTTTTGTGTCTGGTTTGTGTTTCTGATACAGGGCCACATGAGGATGGCTGCCATCATGCTCATGATTGTAATGTTACTATTTGCAGCTGTAGAGGAAAGAAATCGTCTTTTGCCATCCTTCTGGTTGTTCTTACAATAATACAGCATTGTTTGATATTCATTTCCTTTAGTTTCATTCTTGTATTGTGGTCGTGGTTCATGTGTTCTCTATTATGATTTAATATTGCTGTCTTCCTTTATTATTGCCATTTACTGGTTTTCCTGTCGTCACTGTCCTTGTGCAGATAGAAAACTGAAGTGTAAATTTAGACAAATTTGATTCAGTACTACTCATCCTCATATATTTATATGTTTATATTGTTTTCCAAAGACCCAACCATTTTTTTTAGTTTATATAGGCTATAGATGGTTCAAAAAATCAACATAACGCTGATAGATTTCTCTCTCCCAATATCCACTTTGGCAAATAACCATCCATCATTTATCGCAGGTATTTGTGTATTCAAAATGTCTAATTGGCCGGTGACAGTGGCTGGTGACTGTAGGAAATATTGATCACTAATTACTATTGATGTGTTTTGTTGAATGCGTTTTTGTTGTGCTTATAGATCCAAGTGGCTGACTTGCTCTCCAGAGTCTTTGGTCTGCTCATCAAACACAAGGTAAAATATCTGCAGGTTATATTCATTGTGTGTCGTTTTTCTCAAACAAAATAAGCCTGAAAAGTGATTTGTGTGCAGTCAAATACCAAGTTCTGAGTTTTGCTTGTTACTATAAGCATGATTTGTCATTAAGGTTTAGCTTTAAGAAGTGGTCAAGAGAAATGGTGTAGGTTGCTAGGATACTGTTTTGTGGAGGTCACTGGTTTATTCTTTAAAGAACAACAGTGACCACAAGAAAGTCAAGTCTCTTTTCTCTATTACCTGAGAAGTTTACCTAAGTATTTGAAATGTTGTAGTGAAAAGTCTTTGAATCTGCCTTATGCAGGAAACAGTGTACTGATTGTTTGTAAACTCAGTTTTTCATTAGAGGTATTCGGTATATGTATGAACAAGTCTGTAAGTCTTAGTCTTCAGGCTGAACTGACTATAGTGCACTATTATTGTCAGTGACTGAATCCGCTGCTTTTTGTAGTGGAGTTCCCCTAACGGGTGACCAGAACACATTTGTCAGCTCAGTTGCGATATAAAGTATGTCACTTCCTGGTTAAAAGAATAAAAGCTCATTTACAGACCATGATGTGATACTTCTGTTGCAAATAGGTGGTTGCTGATGTATTAACCTTATAAACACCGTTCGTATAGTCCTACTTTAGTACTAAACTTTACCGTTTTAACCAGTAACAGACTTGAACTTAGACTGAATGTCTTGGCTGCATGAACAATGATGCTTCCGCTTACTGATGTTTCTACTGATTGTTTTTTCTAGGTGAAGCTGGAGAGTAATTTTGCCTCAATTGTGTTTGCCATCATGGTGCTGGAGGGTCTGGGCAGGTCACTCGATCCGAACTTGGACATCTTGGATTTGGCCAAACCCCTGCTGCTAAAGAACTGTGCCTCACTGCTCTGAGACATTCTCACAAACACACATGACAGATCAAGCACACTATCTGTGCTTGATCAGCTGTGTTGTGCACTCGTAGGTGCACACACAGGTAGTAAATCCTATACTGTATTGTACATCAATAGATACAGTAAATGTGTATATCCTCCTAATGCCATGACGATGGGTTGTCTTCAAGGTTACAATGCAAGATTCCACTGTGGATCACAAGATCACAGTCTCATCACTACATTTCAGCAATGTTGATGCCATAAATACCTCAGTGAGTTTTACATTGGTGGGTATTTCCACATTCATCACTGTTACTTTTGACTTGAATTTTTGTCATCTTCTGTCTGGTTGAAGTATGAACATTTCACCCACTGAAATGAACTTCAAGGTACCTCTATCAGAGCCTAATGAATGACAGCGTGTACGCTTTACATGAGGCACCACTTGTAGTTTATTGAGTGCTAATGGATGAGTCAGACACAACGGCAGACACAGATTTCATCAGAGACCATTTGTAGTGATTTAAGATGTAAAACAAAATACTGCAAAACCCCTAGTTGATACTTAAAAGCATATTTTTACTTTTTAATGACTAATATTGATCTCAGGATGTCTATCACTCCATCTTTTATTGCATCTTAGATAATGTCTAATGAGCCATATTTGCTTTAGTGTGAATCACAATGTACTGTAACATTTGTTCTTACACACCACATTGACAGTGAAGTCTTGTGAAGCTAAATGTACTCACGACTGACCCATGTCTAATAACTTTCCATCAAAATAGTGGGAACACTTGAATGATACATATCAATAAAAAAGGGACTCAATGCTAATTGAAGGTTTTCTTTCCTTTGCTGCTTCTGGTGACCAGTTGTAAATTTTCTAACCCTTTTAGTGAGGTCGACTGACGCAACTTCAAGGCAGAAAATTTACTACATCAAGGGAACGGGATCCATTAATTTACAATTTTATTAAATCTGTCAATGAAAAACACAGACAAGAGACGCGAATCTGTCAATGTCATCAGGAAGAACAGTCAGCATGGCTGAAAGAGTGAGATCAGGAGGTTTTGGTGCAAAAAAACTCATCACATACCCTTTATTGCAAAACTGTTGATTTTTTTTTCATCACCATCAGAGCCCAGACAGAGCAGCACTGTTCAAGTAAGGAGGGAGGGGAGAGGTGACAACTGTGTAAAAAAATCTTTTCAATAATAATAATAATTATAATTAATAATAATAATAGTAATAATGACAAAAGAAATAAAAACATCTCTAATAGACAAACACAATCACCTCAGTATAAGACGAGATTCTGTCACAGTCACAACAACCAGAGAAAAGTTGTTTTCTTTTTTTTTCCTCTTTTTTTAATGAATTAAATAGTTTTTAAAAATATCTCACCATTTACTTATACTCATCTTTTTTTTCATTTATTGCGAAAAATAGGCAACTGGACTAATCGTGATGATGCGAGTTTTTGTGTGTCTGTGTGTGACAGAGAAACAGAGATTAAGTGGAGAGATATAGTGGAACGTCTTGGAGCGTTGGCACTGAGAGCAGCAGCAGTGTGTGGCGATGCAGTACTCTCATTCAGCCACTGGGTGGCACGATTCAGTCTGAACATTCCTCCAGGACCGAGCTATGGCGGCCCGTTACCTCCCCCCCCCTCTCACTGTACCAGAGGAAGTCAAGTTCTGCCAACAACAGCCTCTGTGTTTTTGGAATGATGCTTGTGTGTTGAAACTTTGTCCACGGTCGCTTATCGGCGTTGCCAGATCTCAGTTCTATGTACAAAGGTTTCAAATCCCTGAAGGACATCTACAAAGACAAGTGCAACCTCCATGTGACCATCCCCTTTCTGGAGAAGCTCAGGGATCAAAGGGTCCCTCTAAAGGGGAAAAAAGGGGGAATAGTACCAATCAAATCAGGTAAACGTGCCACAGCAGGACTCAACAGAATTGTTCTGGGGACTAAAAGTCAGGAATGATGGCAGAGGACCAAGATTTAGGAATGTCAAAATCTGAAGGAGCAAGGGGTTGTAACACAGTGACCTTCCTCAGAGGGGCACCAAAATATCCTAACTTAATTCTGTCTAACAGATTGTCCAAAAGAGGGGATGAAACAGGAAAAAAAAACAGCGAAATGCACAAATAAAATAATGCATCCATCGTCCATTTGTCATATCCGTTCATGCTGATCCATCAGTCTCTCCATGCATTTTAAAAATAGTCTTTAAAGACCAAGCAGTCCTCCTCCATATTAAATGGATTATATTTTTGTTTTTGTTTTTTTTTTTGCTCATCCCGGACATCTATCTGTCTCTGTCAGAGTGGCAACTGTCAGTGTGGTGCCCCCTGGAGGACTGGCTGCCCTCCAGTTCTCTGTGGTGGCCCCCAGCAGGAGCATGCAGCTCATTTAAGGGGGGAGGAAGTGGGGAACCAAACAGGTAAAGAGAAGTTTTTGGGACTGGATTCTTGGAAGAAATGAGGGTGTAAACATTTAGTCCAATGTGGGTGCTTCTTCCACAGCAGGGTGAGGGAGGGAAGGCGGGGCTACTGGTCTAGAAAGAGAGGAAAAAAGGGTCTGTGTAGGCAGATCTTGTGCACAGGCACATACGCTCATTCTCTCACACAATAACACACACACACACACACACACACACGCACGCACACACACATTTGTCTGTCTTTGAGGCCCTGGCTATGTAAAAGGTCATGGAAGATGGAGCTCTGGGCTGTCTGCGCTGCAGCTGGGTTTCTCGTTGACTTTTTCTTTCACGTCACTGAAAAGATCAGCAGCTGTCAGTGGCCCCAGACTGGATCCAAACAAGTTAAACTGAAAATTTGGAGGAGATAGGTGGGTAGATGGAGAGGACTGGCTGACATCTTGACGGCAGAAGAGAAGAAGATAGCACATGTCTTTTGGACAGAGCCTGACTTCTCCCTCTTACGGTGTGAGCAGCATCCATCCTCAAATGATCTGATTCTTTTTTCGGGAGATGTTTAGGAAGACACAGCTACTACGTCAATTTATCTCCATAAGCTTGTCTTTACATTCCTTTTTGGAAGAGATGGAGGGAGCTGTGTAGGAGTTACACCTATTGTCAGATAAGCATGTAAGGGTGCATGTGTGAGATAGGGCAGGAAAGATGAAGTCTTTCTCATCTACTCTGACTGTTCGAGCTTCTCTCCGTACTGTTTTTCCACAGGCTGCCACCAGGGGGTGATGTGTGGGCTAACTGTTGGGGGACAAGGGGAGGAGGATGTTTGATCAGAGTTTGTGGCTACGAGTTGAGCCAGGGGTGGTTGAGGCATTCGCCGGCCGAGGCTCTCTTCTCGGGTACCATCTCCAGCATCGGCAGAAGGAAGTGAGTGAAGTGTCCGGCGTCTTCATGCGACCAGCCGTACTTCTCCACCAGCACGTCAAACAGGGACCACGGCTTCAGCTTAGTGATGTGCCGCAGCTCACCTGCAGAAGGCGAAAGGGAGCAGAATCAATAAGGGCACAGGAGGATGTGGGGAGAAAAGAAAATACTTAAAGGGTTAGTTCACCCAGATTACAAAAAAACATATTTTCTTCCTTAAAAGGATAAGGCTGGTGATATTCTATATATTTCCTCATTGTCAACAAATCCCAAGAGAAACAAAGTATTATCTGTAGCTTGTATGTTAGCTATAGTTTACTCCTCTGAGCCATAGAGCTCCACTGTTGTCCATAAGCTATTGAAAACTCATCAGTGAGCCACACCGTTACACAGGATGAACATCGACACTATATCATAAATACAGCAGCTTAATATAGTTCCCAACACAATGCACTATTTGACACATTTGACATTTGACAAAAGCTAAAATTTGTTTTTAGAAATGATTTAGCATTCAAAGAAAAAATAATCTATATATGTGTGAAACATTTTTGCATTAAATCAGTAGAAACCAACGGGCTTGGGGCTGATTGCCACATACAGGGTTGGGATGCAAAGGAATGTCATGAGACAGACTTACACATTTTTGGTCTTTTCAAGGGATTTGTTAACATTAAGTAAAAATACAGAATAATAACAACAGGCTTACACTCAAATTCTAATGGTATCTAGCCATGCACACAGTTTTTTAGGTTTTTTTTGCTGAGGCCCTAAGATATTCATCTCTTAGATTTCTGCCTCCACCCAAGTGCAATTAAGATGAAATAAACTTAATTTAATTTTCCCACAGTTTTGTAAAATTCCATTTAGAAAAATTCGTCAGCTTCAAGTGTCCTTGTTATCTTGCCAAGGTCCTTGTTATCAAAGCACACGGTCAACAGTTTCAACATGGACTCTTTGTTTGGTAAGTAGTCGTACCGTTGAAAATTCCCTTCACTTCTATTTTGTTAGGGGGTGGTGACAGAAGTCTTAGAGGCAAATTTCTCAAAATCTGGCCAAAAATGTCTGCATGGCTGGATCCCATTAGAGGTAAGTGAGAAAATATGTTCTTTGTCATTTGGATGAACTGACATGCCGTTATTCTGCAGACTCCAACCAATCACTACAGCAACTGATTCCACTAATTAGTTCACCTCTTTCTGCTCAAAGTTGTGCTAATCAGTGAGGAGCTGTAATGGTGGAGTGAAAACCTGCAGAGTCTTGGCTGAAAACCACAGAAACAAAAGGACAAGATATGGATAGAAAGAGGCAGAGAAGTGGCACGGTAATAGAAACAGACAAGGAGAGGAAGGTGTTCATTATTAAAGAGTGGAGGGAAATGATTGGCTGGGGGTATAAGACTGACGGAGAAGAAAAAAAAAGTATGAGAGAATGATTAATGGTGGGAGTGATCAAGACCAAAGGTCCACTTCAAATCATGGCTGCCATGGTAACCTCTCCTTCCTATGCACTGATTGGAGAGCAGAGCACAATATGGGGGAAAAGAAACCATTTATCAAGACTTCCCCTATACTGCATTGTACAAGAGACTGATTAGGAAAGGTGACTTCTGACAGCAGCATAAACCTTTACAGCGGAGGCTTTGCTTGATACAAATTGGTGCCTGTTTATGATCTTTCTATCTGCATTCTTAAAAAAGTATCTTTGAGTATGTATGAACATGTTTCAATTGTTTTCTTTCCAATCAGTGTACCAACTTTTCCCTCCCGAAAGTTCAATAAAAATCAGGGTGCACAAAGGAAAAAAAAGGTAACAAGGCCGCTCGATTGCTCCGCATGGCTAAAGGCAGCATGGCAGACAGGAGAAGCCCAGTGAGACAGAGCGAGAAAGTCAGACCAGATTAACAGAGCGCTAAGAGATAAAAGGGAGAACATTGAGACATCAAGTGCAGGCTCAGACCTCAGATAGAGAGACAACATCAAAGGCAGAATATTCAGGTCTCATGCCACATTATGAAGAATATATGAGCAGAAAGGGAAGGAGATCGAGAGAAAGAAAAGAGAGAATAAATGAGAGAGTGCAAGGGTTATCAGCTGTATCAGACACAGATCCATACACTTACCAGGCTCAAAGATGAGCAGAACCAGTGAGGTGTAATACACACTTAAGACTTTAGATGCAGTAAGGTGAAGACTTACTCTTCTAGGTCGAGATTATGACTTCACTATCACTGCTATCATTAATACTGCTATTGTTGCTTTCAAAGTAGAATAGCATGTTCTTTAAGTTTTGACTTTTGCTCAACAAAAAATGGTGAATTATTAACTTTGATATGCAGTCTGTGGTGACTAATTACTTCTTGTTTAATTGGCTCCTTTGGCCATTATTTCACAAAATGCAATTGCTGATAAGAATATAATAAGGCAGAACTATCTATTGGTTTGCTCAAGTCAAAATTAAGATAATACTTTTTTTTTTTTTTTTTTTTTAATTATTTAGACAAATCATTTTCTTCTTTTGCCTCTGTCTGTAGTGATTTAAACAGACTATTTTGCCTCAGTCCAGTGCCAGATAATTAAGACAATCACAACAAAGTATATGAATGTCAATTAAGTAAGGATGGGCAACAAAATTACATGTAAAATAATTAAGTGGATGTTCAAAGCAATTAACTGTGTGCCACAGTTACAACAAAACCTTGAATAACCTGGATTTTTTTTTTTTTTTTTAAAGTATATTTTTTTGGGCTTTTATGCCTTTAATGGACAGCACAGTGGAGAGTGACAGGAAACGGGGAGGCAGAGAGAGGGGGAATGACATGCAGTGAAAGGCCGTCCGATGCGGGATTCGAACCGGGGCCGACTGCAGCGAGGACTGTAGCCTCTACACATGGGGCGCCTGCTTAAACCACTACGCTACACGACGCCCCATAACCTGGATTTTTTTCCCAATTTGCTAGGATTCATTACTTTGGACAACAAAATTTAGAAAAAGATTTTTTCTTTTTTCTTTTGTTTGTGATCATGTTTTATGATTCATGTGTTTGTATTTTAGTTCAGACCAGTGTTTTCTGGTGTGTCTTTTACTTTTATTGTCTTTTATACAGCAATTATTTTAATCCAAATTTCCCCGTACAGGAAGTAATAGAAAAGTATACTAAACCTTAACCGTGAATACAGTATAAGAGATCATTCCATGAATATATACACCATATACCATATACCAATGAAAGTCAATGAACTATCATAACGAATTATCGCCCAGCCGTACAATTCATTATTCATTGTTGCTGTGATTGACAACTTACCTGAAATCAATCTGAACTGCCTTGATGTAGAATGACTGGCAGTGCTGCAAATGTTACTACACAACAAACACTACTTCATCCAGGTCTTGTGACTATTATGAAGTTCTAGAGCTATTCCATAAGGCCTACCCGACACCTAACCAACCATTAACCATGGGGTCGTTTACCTTTCTTGGAGAAAAACTCTCGGCTGTACTTCCCGGCAGCGACCACTTTGCGTGGGACCTTCCCAAGGAGCTCCATGATCAGAGCGATGTGGTCTGCCCACCACCACATACATCACAGAGGGAACAGGCACGGTTCAGCATTACAGCATGCACACACACATCAACACGACAGGCTGTATGGGACTGACACACACTGCTGCCTTGGGGCACCGCATGGACACGCTCACAGACTAATGGAACACCTTGAAGTGGTGGGGATTCGTTCTCATTGTTTTCAGTCACAAATTCAATCAGTGAATCCAATTTTCATCAAATTCAAATCGACAAAATTTAATGGCGTCTCAACTTTCTTCTAGTGTCCATTTTTTGTCCACCTTAGATATCTGTGTGTCTCAGTCCCACCAGCTCTCTGTCCAGCGCTACCTCTTCTGTTGAAGAACTCCCGGGAATATTTTCCGGAGAGTGCAAAGTGCCTCGGAATACAGCCCAGCAGCTCTATGATGTGGGCTATGTGGTCTACGGAGGAGAGAGGGAGGGAGGGAGGGAGGAGAGGGGGGGAGGAAAAAGGAACAAGGTTGCCAAAAAAAAAAAAAAGCAGACAAAGAAAGACAGAGAAAGAAAGGGTAAGGACGAGGAAGAGAGGAATTAATTGAAGGAGGAGAGATGAAAGTAAAATGTAAGGAAACAGGGAAGGGAAGAGACAGGTTGAGAAAAGAGGGGAAAGGAAGGAAAAAAAGAGACAGTCACAGACAGTAAAGGAGAAAAATCCATGTTAGTGAGCTGTGCCCCCACAGCAGAGGTGATGGAATGATATGTTTAGACTTGTGACAAGTATTCAGATGCAGAATTGCAGAACGTTAGATTTTCAATTAGGCCTCAATGGTGGGAGATCAAAGGTGTCTCCCTGTGAATCAGGATGTCAGGACAAAACTGACACTGGCTTAATGCCTGTGCAAAACACGCAGAATTGGGTTAACTGTGTGCCACATGCGATGAGAAAAATAACACAATGAGCTAGCTGAGATCAAAGATGTGTGGGGGATGAAGAGATCAAGAAGTTAAATGAAGATGAGGGTGCACAGTTTGGAAATGTGTTGTATTTCACAAGACAGAGTAAAGAGAATAAGTGAGGTTAATGACGGGAGTCTACATGCAAATATAGGGACTGTAATGTAACATGTGACCGGAATATAGATACACATATACTCACAGGATAACTGGCTCATGTTGCTCTTAAGCTTAATCCATTAAATGTTTCCATTTGCTGTTATGCAGCAAAAGTCCAGATACTGAGCACAGTTACGGGAGCTGTGTGAGATCTCTGTGTATCTATAACATTTGAGCAGTTCAGGTTCAGGTGTACAGGGGGTGAAAATGAGTGGAGGCATAGCAGCAGAATTAAAGGACAGGATTTACAGTTGACAGTGGATAGGGGGATTTGGGGAGAGGGATGGCTAGTTTTAACTAAGCTCACTCTAGGCCGTTGTATTTAAAACCACAATTAGGATTGATCTTTTACAGTTTTTGTCCATTGTCCAGATGCATTGTAAGAAACAATAGCCCCACTTTTGAGAATAGGTGACACACTTGCAAAACAACAAACACATGCTTAAATTTGTGTTGTGTTCTCAAAACTTTTACAAAATCACATACTGGTGTTGCAACCCAAAGTGATTATTAATCTTTGGGTTTTCCACAAGAAAGAAGAACATTCTTCCTTTTCAGCAGAGTTGATCACACAGAGTGATGCACAAAACTGAAAACTAAATAAAAAAAATAAAAAAAACTAATTTATTTTGTGTACTGTATTTATGCTGCTAGTATTTTTGTTTGGGGAATGAGCTTGGGAATATTGTGAGCATTAGACTCCATGGTGCAATCATTAAAAGTTAAGCAAATGCATTTAAAGTGGTGATAAATGCATCACTTCCTTTGTGATGTTAGGGCACAGTTAGCAGAAATGTACTGTATCTTAACAATGGAGAAAATCTGCAAAGCGAGTTGAGGTTAAATAGCGCAAAAACACGAATCGTCACATGAAAATGTGACGATTTCTTATAATGTTTAATAAGAACAGTTCGTTAAACATTTAAGACACTTTGCTTTGGCATTCCCATGGTATATTGATCACTTTTCCTAATTACTAGTTATTTTTCATCTTCAAGTCAATATCCCAAATATAATAAGCCTACAGTCCACAACTATATACATCATACATATAACAAATGGCAAGTTTTCTATGTTTCCATATTTGGAAATTAAATTTTACATGTGTAGAACCGTAATTTTAAATACTCACCCTCATCACGGGAGTAGTCTTCTCCAGAGTGGGGCTCAAACAGGTAATCTCCGGTTGCCAGCTCAAACGCCTACACGAGAAGCAGTACAGTACTTGAGTCTATACTGAGTGTGTATGATTAATTAAAAAATGAATAGTTTATGTATGTAATGCAATGTATATACAGTATGTATGTATTCTCCTCACCATGCAGGCAGTACTCCAGATATCTGCTGGAGTGCTGTAACCGGCTCCTATCAGGACTTCAATGGAACGGTACTGTCTTGTCTGGATGTCCTCTGTAAAGTGCTTGTGCTGGAGAGGAGAGGAGAGGAGAGGAGAGGAGAGGAGAGGAGAGGAGAGGAGAGGAGAGGAGAGGAGAGGAGAGGAGAGGAGAGGAGAGGAGAGGATAGGATTATGTAAGTTTGTGTACAAATTGTCAGTGGCAATTGTCAAACAAAATTCTCTAAATCTCTTTTATTATTTTTTAAAATTAAGAACGAAATGAGACAAAAGTTTTTGTTTAATCAAATCTCATTTATCTTTTGTCTTTCAACATGTAACCTTGTGCCATTCTGCTTCCCATTTAGGAATTGCCTGCAAATTGATCCTGAGCAGGGGGCAACAAACACAAAATATTGAACAGGAATATTTTCATTATTGTTATGCTTTTTCTTCTTCTCCTCCTCCTCCTCCTAAAGATACTCTCCTTTCAAACATCTGGACTTCAGAAGCTGTGAGACCCACAGTAACCACATCTCCCAGATAGTACCGTTATGACTGCATTTATGTTTTTGTTAATAACTCCCCATAAAACCCTCCAGGCCAAACAGATTATCTGACATAGCCCATGTCTATATCCAAATAAAATAATTTCTGCAAAACAAGTGAAACCAACCTTTACAAACTACAGGAACTAAGAGTTTGAATGTCAATAATTATTCAAATAAATGATTATTTTGCCCCTGCGGTGGTGCCGGCCTGTGACCCACTGGTTGCAGCTAAATCCCAGCAGGTTTTTAAACCAAATGTAAAAAGCCTTCAACCTTGTGTACTAAAAAAATATTCTTCAAATCACATAATATCAAATTCCAGACACTGTGTCTTACCACCCAACAGGCATTTCCGAGATCAGCAATTTTGACTCGAATAGACTCAGCGTTGCGTGGGTCTAATGGGTTGATCAGCAGGTCTGCAGCTCTGGCCCTGACTGAGATGGAAAAGAGCGAAAGAATAAAGGGTTAATGCATAGAGTAAGTCAAATAAGAACAGTTTACACACTCTAATGTCCTAATAGACATTTATTCTAGACCAGGGACTCTTCAGCTTTTTTAAACAAGGAATCCAAATAAGAGAAATTTAGCCTTGGACTCTGCAGGCGTCGTGTCATATGAGAACCCACTGCAGGTATCATGACATGTATTCAGAGTGTTATTGAACTGGAAAACAGACTTGAAATTAATAACTTGGTTGAGAAAATGTGTTGATAAAACAAGGTTCATCTTTTTACTTAATTATCTTAATAATTAAGTAAAGTCTTATTATCTCACAATGTGTTTGTACCTGCTGAGACATGTTTTTGTTTTTAAAAATCCTTATTAAACTGTGGAGATGTGATCCTAGAAGTGACCCTGGAGCTAGAAGGTTGATGATAATAAAGTGAAAGCTGTGGGTGGACGAGTAATTTTGGTGGTGAGTCTTTAATAATACCCAGGGGAGATATTTGGACACTAAAATGTAACAATGAGCAATTGGATCGGCTTACCAGGCAGCTATAATGTATAAGATGACAAAAGAAAATCAAAACATACTGATAATTATTCATGCTCTATTGATCTGTTACCTCACCTAAGACCAAAATTAACTTTTACCATTATGTTTTTTTCTATTCTTTATCCATTCAAGTTACAGTAAAATTTCATTTTCAATGGAGACGTGGGAAAAGGTGGCAGAAGAATTCAGGCTGCTTAAAATCATTTGTTGATCAAAGCTGATTTAAAAATGACAAATGAATAGAATCAATAGGTGGTATCCAAACGATATTGTGGGCTGCCTCCATATTTATTATTATATTATTATATTATATTGCGTCCATATTTTAAAACATATTTGTGTGTATATTTTTTAATAAATGTATCTTTTTGTACAATTGAATATGACTGAATATGAAACCCTAAACTGTTTGATATTAAATAAACTAAAAGACATTATCATATAAATAATCACAGGAATAAACTGTGTATTGTCTAAATAAACCTATAAATTATTAAATAAAAGAAAAAAATTAACTCCTATGAAATGTCATTTTTAATCATTCCTATTAAATCATTTCACATTTATCTATATAATTTTCTTTTTTAATTTAAAGTGCCATTATGAAATAAAAACTGGCGCTTTGAAATACAAAAATGTCTTTAATGAAATCAAAATGTAGCCCAATAAAATTCTTATTATTAAAATAGAAATTGTGACATAATATTTCACAATTTATTGGTTCATTTATATATTTAACGTGATTATTTATTTTATACTCAACACTTCCATAATGCTCCATAATGTTTTTGATGTAGTATGTAAATCTGTAATTATGTGTGAATACATAGTAACATAAAACTAATAATAAACTTTATTTATATAGCACTTAACAAAGTTACAAAGCACAGAAAAAAATCAAAAGCAAAACAAATGCAAATAAAATCAGGGATCATAAAACATCAGCGAATTAAATAAAGTTAAATAAAAGAATATATATATAAATATAATGAGTAGAAGTGGGATGATAAAACCCAGCAACATATAAAACATTCGACAGTAGACAGTATAACCATGTCTCACCTTTGGGGGTGTCTCCCGTACTCGAGGATGACACAGTACGACTGCGGTCAGCAGCGGGGCTGTTGGGCGACGGTCCTGCTCCGATGTCTGCCGTCCCAACTGGCATGGGGTTTCCCGGCTCAGGATCAAGGGGCAAGTCAGGGAAGAGGGGCATCGTGCCCAGATGGCGATCGCTGGAGCCGTTGGTCAACCCCGGTTCACACAGCTCGCCATTATACATCTCATAACCAGAGCTGAGAGAGTTGTCCCTGTCTGTGTAGCTGAGCTCAGACTCCACCAGGGGGCAGAGGAGGGGCTCGGGGGTGGGCGAGGGGGGCGGAGGGGTGCCAGGGTTCGGTTTCAGTCCCTCAGAACCCAACAATACGTGACCGTTGGTTTTGGCCAAATTGGTTTTGTTGTTGTGGGGTTTGATAGGGGACGTGTTTTCTGTGACGAGGTCGGTGGTCGTGTCGTCATCATCGTCTTCCTCATCCTCATCCTCCTCATCCTCCTCCTCCTCCTCCTCCTCGTCCTCCTCCTCGTCCTCCTCATCCTCCCCCTGCTCCTGCTCCTTTGATTCCTCCTCTTCCACCACTGCCTCTTTCTCCGTTTTTCTCTCACTCTTTGGCTCCTCTTTTGCATTCTCCTCTCTTTCAGGCTCTTTCTCCTCCTCCCCTTCCTCCTCCTCGTCTTCTTCCTCTTCCTCCTGCTCTACCTTCTCCTCCGCCTCCTCTTCCTCATTCTCATCCTCTGTTCCTTTCAATGCCGCCTCTTCCTCCTCCTCCTCCTCGTCCTCCTCCTCCCCCTCCTCTTCCTCCACATCTGCTTGTGTTGGCTCTCCACTACCTTCCTCCGAGGTGGGAGGAATGGGGGCTTCTTTTTCAGCGACAGGTGTGGGCTCGTCGTCGTCTTCCTCCTCCTCCTCGTCGGGGTCGCCATCAGTGATGTGGGGTACCTCGCTCTGCTCCTGGGGAGGTGCTGCGCCTAACATGGAGAGAGATAAGGAAAAACAGTTAAGAGAGGAAGTGAGTGGGAAGGAGATATAAGCGCAATCAAAGACAGTGTAGGCAGAGAGGAAAACAGTATGAGAAGCGAATAAAGACGAGAGAGGAGCTAAAGGAGAGAATACAAGAATGAAAGAGACAGAAGGTGGAGAGACAGAGGGTGGAGGAGGGAGACGGAGAGACACTGTGTTGTTTTTTTTTTTGTGTGTTTTTTTGTGAATCAGCCTAGCCTCCCATACACAGTGGGTCTAGTGTGGGATGAGCTGTTGGAGCCAATCCACCTCCTATTCATTCACAGAGAGACTGAACAAAGCTGCATACACGTACTCGCAAGCTCACTCATGCTGCAGATCTGTAAAAGCCACTGCTTTGATTTGGAAAAAAAAAATCATCTTTCTGAATGTTGACAACCTGAATACAGTAAAAAAAAGTACAAGCTAACCTACATATGTTGATCACTTTTCCTTCACAGTGGATCCCACTTGAATTAAAAGCTTCAACCAACCTTCTGCGAGAACACGTGATCAGGTTGAGCCGATGTTTGCTTTATCTTAAATCAAAGGGTATGCATAAGAAGTTATTGTACACCACTGTTTAAATTAATGATAAATGCCTCAGCTTCAAGAGGGTTAAATAAACTAAAAAGAACAAATTAGTGCCTGTCAGTGAATGCAAAGTGCAAGAAGTCGAGTCAAAGACAGGATTCAACCAAATCGGCTTCCTAAGGCTGACACCGCCACTTTTCACCTTAAGCTTCCAATAGAAAAGATTTTAAATCTTCACAGTGTTAATCTGATAATCAGACTGAATTGCAAACTTGTCTCAATGAAGCTGAGACAAAACAGCTGAAGTTCAGACAAAGTTGAGTCCAGTTCTGCTAAACAAATCAAAGCTGAGGTGGTGACTCAGAGGTCGGAAACAACGCCGTAAGGAGGAAATATAGCAAATTCACCGAAAATGGCAGTTTTAGTTTTCTGTGCCTATACAACAGTATAAAAGTAAAATAGATGTGACAGGAAATGTCAAAAAGCCAAAGGCTCATGAAGTGCCCAACTCCAATTTCAGTTTGTACTAAACTGTATTCTTGGCAGGGTGAACAACCTTCTGAACCGGGATTTAGACCAAACAAGAAACAGAACATGATGATAATAAAACATGTACATGAAACACTTGCGTGAAGGCCGATAAAAAACAGCACTAGTGTCTTCAGTCCTACTGTAGAATCATTCAGATACATGTTGCAGTGCCAAATACTGGGTAAATCCACAGGACTTCATTTTAAATTATAGTTAGGAAATAAAATTTAAAAAAAAACAAATATGCCAGGTTTAATGCTGGGAATAAATGTGTATAAAATAATGTCCAGGACATTTTGTGGCATGTAATTTCAATGAAGCTCTGGAAAAGTGTTTCCTAACTTGGAGGTCGGGATCATCAAACAATTAAAGGAATAAGAGAAACCTTTTTTTTTTCTGAATCTTTTTTCTTGTGAAATACAGGATACTTTTTTCTAGCCTGAATCTGAATTGTTGTTTGATTTTCACTGAAACTAGGGTTATTTTAAGGGGTCTGAAGCCTCCCGAGCATGGCGGCAGTATGGTGATGCAGAATATGTACTGGACACTACACTGTACAGTTTAGAGAAAAAATCTCTTCAAGAGAAATTTAAGGGGATCATGTGATTTCAGTTAACTCAGTCTGAAGGATTCTCACAGACGAGCACAGTGGCACTGATCATTCTTGAAATAAATTGGTCAATTATCAAATCATCTGCCTCGTGTATTTAACATATTAGAGAAAACTCAGGATCACATGACTCACATGTATGATTAGTCAACCTAATGGGCCTCTCCCTCTCTCCTCCCTCCTCCTCCTCGTCTTCCCCGTCCTCCTCATCATCGTCATCCTCGTCGCTCTCTCCCAGGGCCATGCTGGGACCCGGTGGCGGTGGCTGCAGCGGCGAAGACCGGTTGTGTTCAAGCGCCCCTTTCTCCCCCCCTTCTTTGGCTCTCTCTTCCTTCTTCTCGGCCTCTCTCTCCAGGGCTTCAATCTCCAGCATCCGCCTCTCCAGCAGCTCTGCCTGCCGCTTCTGTTTCTTCTTCAGCTTCTTCTTCTTGTTCTTGGAGATCTTCCCCACCTGAGAGACAAACCAAGGGCAGAAGACGGAGAGGGAGAGT
Source organism: Seriola lalandi dorsalis (assembly GCF_002814215.2). Classification (NCBI taxonomy): domain Eukaryota; kingdom Metazoa; phylum Chordata; class Actinopteri; order Carangiformes; family Carangidae; genus Seriola; species Seriola lalandi. The sequence continues at coordinate 1,079,139 of NW_019522827.1, read as the reverse complement.
CACAAGCGAGGCAAAAAAACAAAAGCATGAAAAGGAGGCATTTAAGGAATAAAAGGTTTTGATACTTATTTGAATGGTAGGATATGATTTGTCAACTAAAACTTCCACTGTATGTTGATAGACTATTTGTACATTTTAAATAGAGCATATCATCGCTGTCCAATGAAAACCATGCAGCTCAAAATTTGGTAATTTTGAATTTTCCAGCTAAACCAAAGGATAGAAGATTCCTTTATGGCTCCAGAAAATTCTTCTACTTCTGAAAGGCACCCACAACCTGGTTGCTCATCTGCTTGTTACTCTGATAGAGTTGTGCATGAACACACATTTTCTGAGAGACTTCATGAGAGATTTCTGTATTTGTTTTTGCTCTTCTCACTTGTTTGAAGTGGCTGGGATTCAGTTCAAAAAAGGTGAAGTCTAATTCTTTCCTGCACCAATCAGGATTTAGAAACATCTGAATCACCTTCTGCCGAGAGCTGTGGGGCTGTTTGCTTATGTTGCTAGACTACTGTCAATCAAATTCAATCAAACCACACCCACACAGTCCTGATGACACATTTAAGCTGAGTTTTGGAAGTGATAAACTTAATAAACAACAACAAAGGACATCTTTTTATTTGATTAGAGACAGTTAATGTTACAGAAACAGTAGATTAAAGCAGACAATCTGAAAAAAGGGCTATATCTCTTCTTTTCTAGCTTGGAGATACATAGATTTCACAGGACAACAACTATATTTTATGTCATAGTTAATTTTCATAAAATTTGTCTGATAGGGAAATGGAAAAAGAAACTGCATGTAATACAATATTCTTGACGTTCTATGTACTATTCAAAAAAATGCTAATTAGGCATTGTGAGTATTTATACATTTTAATATTGTGGTGCACTCAGTATCTTCCCTGTCTCTCTAGCAATTGTGACAAACATATCGAACAGTTTGAAATGTTCTACAGGCATCTGTCTTGTTTTTCACTTTTGTGTTTCTGTGTCTGCGTGCGTGTTTATGTTTGTGTGTGTTTGCGTTTCTCTTATTTCATACTCACATCTGTTGTACTCACCGGTTTGAGCTGAGGGGCTGTGCTAACTGACAGACAGAAAGAAAAACAACAACAATCAGGGGCTTCAAAGTCTCACCGACGTCAATGCGTCATACAACGGAGTTCAACACTACGTTCAATATCCTACTCTCCTGGATGATAAATCATTAGGTTATGTATTCCCTCTCCCATTAAAGACTTGATACATACAGAATCCATAGGTGAGGTGAGAAAATTGTAAGCAAATGAAGAAATACATCTTCACGCTTTTTCCAGATCCATTATATTAATTATCATCCTTCCCAGACCACTTTCAGTTGAATCAAGAAACATCAAAAGAGTAACAGTAGAGTGATACTTAAAGGTCCCACATTGTATAAAGGTAGATGTCCATGTCTTTTTTTTTATTATAAAGCAGGTCTAGGTTCTATAGTAATACTGTGGAAGTATCAAAGTTCTCAGTCCACAAAGAAATGCACACGAGCCGTGAGGACTTCTGTCACTTTGTGATGTCACAACAAAGCAGTCAGCCCACCATCCAACCTTGCAGGGTTTTGGTTTCCCTGAGTGTTAAACTGCAATCAGCTTTGATCAGTCTGAAAACAGTGAGGCAATCAGAAGAGAGGCTCACAGCCTCCTCTTTTCTGATTGGCTCACCGAGCTCTCGTTACTACAGCTCCAAAGAGAAACCTGAGAGCAGAGAAACTACACTGAGACACTCAGACCACAAATATATCTTCTTATATACATATCAAAACTTCCAATAAAACACTGTAAAAGTGTAAAATATTGGACATTTAAGATAAATATAAGACCTTTCCATTTCCAAACATATTTTCTGACCAAAAATGATCAATCTTTAATATTTAATATAAATAGTCTCTTAATATGTACAATCACAGATACGGTGGTGCACAAAAACATTTTGACTGATTGATTGATTTTAGTGTCAACTACAGCAGTCCAGATTTTTCATCTTAGCAGCTCAGCTTTTCTGTTCACCAAAAATCTTCCTGAATAAACTCATTTTAATCCAAACATCCCAAAATATGTTACCTTTGAGGCTTCAGTCTTGTTTATATTGTCTTCTCAAACGGTAAAAGCATATATTAAAAGACATTTTGCTATTAACCACCTCTGCTCTTGTGTTTATGACAAAACATTTTATTCATTTTGTCTCTTCAGTCACAAACATATTTGAACCCCTCTCTTTTGACAGTTGATGGTTTTGTGCCTGACTTTAATTGTGTAGAAATGTAAGAAGTATAATTGGTTACCCTAAGGCTCAAAAACACTTTATTGGCTGATGCAAGCAATTGACAGCTCATAAGAGGAGGATGGGGAGGGGTTCACGAAGGGGACAGGGTTCACGTCGAGTTCGTCAAGACTGTTCTTTAAGAACTTGATTTGTTTCAGTGGCAGAACTTGGCGACAGGAGATGAAAAGACGAGAAAATGTCTGTGTGTAGTATAAAGAAAAAAAGGCAAGCAGCGAGACGCACAAAAGGCTTCTGTGAGAATCCTTTTTCTTTACCGCGCATTTCAATATTAAACATGATCGTTTAGAGGGAAAAAAAAATGTACTACAGTACTGACGACTCATAATTTATTCCATTTATTATAAACACAGATTTCAAATCAAATATGTTTACCAGCTACATGTATTATAAGCCTCTCCTTTCTCTAAATTTAGACGAAAAAGCTTAGCACCAAACCAGCAGACTTCACTGCATACTGGGTTTTTGCGGAGCTATGCTGCTGCCAACATTTCTACTTTTTATCTTTATTTCACTTTTAATTAACAGGGTAAAATACATGGTAAATTGGAAGCAAAGTTTGGGAGAAAAACCTTCATAAATAATAAAAAAAAAATGGAAAAACAAGTCTGCATTCCAGTTGGATGCTCAACCTCAAACATCAAATCAGTTCAGAAGTAGAAAAAGGTGGCACACCAACAGAGAAAAAATGCCTGTAGAACCTCTTATTTTAGTAGAATATCCCAGTTGGAAAAGTGGAAATGTTTCACCAGATTGCCTGTCAGTCTTTTGCAGGGGTTCTACTTACTTTGTTACCCCCACCTGGGTTTTTACGGAGGTTATGTGCCAGAGTGTTTTCTTGTTTTGGATTGTGTTACCTGTGAACACAGCCAGGCGCCCTGTTCCCCCCTGTTTCCAGCTAAGGTAAGATAACCAGTTGCAGCTTCATATTCATCTAACAGACATGACAATGATAACTCTCAGCAAGAAAACAAATTTCAAATTATGCCTTTAAAATATATTAAACACGAGTGTTGGCGTGTCCCTACCTGCTGATCCGGACGGCGGCGGGGCTCCAGCTTTCTGCCATTCGGTTGCCTCCATCGCCATGCGCCTGACAAAAGCATCATCTACACACATCAGGATGTTCTCTGGCTTTATGTCCGTGTGGATGATTTTACACTTTGTGTGGAGGTAGTCCAGACCCTGCAGGACCTACAAACACAATCAGATAAACAGACACAATTTTATTACAGAAACGCACACTTCTTGTTTAATTGTAGATGGTCTGCTCAGTTCGTATTCTTCGCTCTCCTTCTCAGAGCCAAATTAGCCGTTCCTCCAATGCTTGCCATTCTGTGAGGGCAGAGAGGAGAGGCTGTTGATGTTTTTGTTTCACTGTTTCTCTCATTTGTTTCTGTCCAGAGGCTTTGAGATTGAAGCGGAAAAACACTCTCATTTAATTTCTACTCATCTTCGGCTCGTCTTTTGAGCAGCGAGAGGCTGGCAGTCGCTGAAATAGCTCAGCGAGTTCACATGCTCATCAGGTGGCTGAGGGGAAAATGCCTGAAAGTCCTGCGTCTTATTAGGAAGGCAGTGGTACTGAAGTGTGAAGTGTGAAGTTTACAATGCCATGCACTGTATAAGAAGGTCTTAGCACAGTGCTTTCTTGAGTCTGTCCTCTACTCTTAACATGTATTTCTTTATCCACCTTCTTCTTCCTCTCTTTTCTCCTAGTCTTTCAAAGTCCATCTCTAGCAAGCAAATGTTTTCTTAACCTCCAACTCCAAGGAATTATAGATAGAAATACTTTATGTCTCTGTACTACAGTGCACATGCCTGTTTCATGAAACACAAACCTACTTTTTCTAATTCCTAATTCTCAAAGATAAAGTAAAAAGAAGTGGAATACTACCAACTATGTAGGTGTATCTTTTCTTTTTCTAAATAAATCCTGTCAAAAACATCAGCTCAACCATTTGACATAGCTACTGTAATGTCAAATGATCTGCAACATTGATTCCCATGTTTAAATTGTTTTTATATCAGAGACGGTTAATAAACGCACCTATGGCCTCCTTTAAGCATTTAGCATTTTGTAACTTCTATTTGGAGAGTACCGTATTATGAAAGTTCGTTCGCCTGCTATTTATTGAAATGACTCACCCGTTTACATGTTTGACATGACAAATACAGCACAGTCAGTGAAGTTGCCAGTATATGATATTTTTCTATTCTGTGTAAAACACACTGAGTGAGTTTTATCTTTATTCATTTTACCAATGTAAAAATATCATCCTGAAGTAAGAATGCAACTCCATTCATGTAATAAATATGTCACCTAGTTTGACCTCTAATGCACCGTCACTCTTATGGAAATCTGTCTGATTTTACAAATACTGGACTGCAGTGGTTAGATCCATAATTGATCCAGATTTTGTGTGTGTGTGTGTGTGTGTGTGTGTGTGTGTGTGTGTTACTCCTCACCTGTCTGATGATGCTCTTGACACACGGCAGAGGCAGACCTTGGTAGTTGGATTTAATAATCCACTTCAGCAGGTGGTGACCCAGCACCTCAAACACCATACACACATCTGGGATGGAGAGTCAAGGACTCACATTATCATATCGCTGTCACTCAAACATACATATAAAACTCACAAAAGCGCAGCCACACACACACACACACACACACACACACACACACACACACACACACACACACACACACACACACACTTGATCAGGATACGTATGCCGTTGACTCCAGATATCTTGAAGTCATCTATCAGCTGGACTACCATGTCCTTGTTGGGGTCAATGGGGTCACTCTCTCTCACCTGAAAGACAAGAGGACAATGGGATGAAGCAAACTCTGGAGAGGAGAGGGAGCAAAAAGAAGAGAGCTGAGAAAAAGGATGAAGACAATGGAGATCGAAGTGGGAGATGAGGATGCTGAAAAACTGATTCAAAGATGACTCTCCTCTACGAAAACCATCCAAGATAAATGACCAGCGTATTGTCAGTGTTTCTTATTAACAGAAAGACAAACTGGGAGAGATGCAAGGTTCGAGAAGGGGAAGCGAGGAGGTAGAGAAGAAGCCAAGGAAAGAGGGGAGGACAGAAGGAGGGAAGGGATATGGGAGGATGAAGGATGCAAAAATGGAAGAGAGAAGGCAAGTAAGCCATAAGGAAAGACAAACAAAAAAGGAACACACAAAAAAAGAGCAAGAGAAAATGAAACACCAGAGAGTCAAACAGATTCAGATTCTCACACATCGCAGCAGTTTGATCTCGTCCAGGGCCGTCTCTGTGTAATGCTGGGCGCTCTTCACCACCTTCATCGCCACAAAGTTCTTCACTCTGTAAAGACACACATAAAGAGACATTATTCACATTTCATAGTGACTCAGAAACCAATAGGCCGTTAAAGCAAGAAAAGCTAATTACAGTAATGTGTCTATGTGAAAGACATGAAAATAGCACCTGAACTGGCCGTTTACACTGTCCACACTGACGCTGGAAATGCAAATGTATGAGCTATGTGGCATTTTATCCCAAAAGAACTAATGTCAACATTATGTCATGACACACAGGTTTGGCCTTATCATAGTCCACATATACATGTTTCCTGATTGACGGTATGCATGTGAGATATTTGTCACTGTATTGTGACTCTGTAATCTACTTGAGTGGCCCCATGTGATTATATCCCTCTAACTCTAAGAAGATATACAACTGCTGCTGATTTTGCTGCAACAATTAGTTGATGAACCAATTTACCAAGAAATTATCAACAGTGATTTTGACAATCATTTCATCATTAAAGTAAATTATCAAGTGAAAATGCAAAATATTACTTTGTTTCCTCAAATGTGAAAACACTTGTTTTCCCTGATTCTAAAATAAATATCTTTGTGTTTCGGACTGTGGCTCATAACAATCTGAAGACATCATGTTGGGCTCAATGTTTCTCAACAATTTATAGACAAAAAAAAGTTAATTATCTTTTACAGTTTTTACAGTTCTTTTAAAAAACCTCTGTCAACAACAAATGGGAAGCATTTTTGTAATATGCTGAATATATTAAGTGCAAAACACCAGCCAACATAACACATAAGACAATGAGACAGGAACAATACATTAACAGAATATGGTAAATAATACAAATGAAAATCAATTAAAATTGATATGAATTCAAAGATAAAGGAAGAGAGAAAGAATTAAAAATTAAAACTGTTGTGAAAGAGCTGAAATATATGACAGAAAGAAGAAGCAAGAAAAGACAAATGGAGAGTGAGAAAAATGATTCTATGTCGATACTGACATAATGAATAAAACCAAGGGCCAGCATTTGTCAAGTACTGGGGCTAACTGTAAAGTAATACATCTCCAACTCACTAGTTTATGACCGCCATTAGTGTAATTGAGTTTGTGTGTGTATGTGTGTGTGAGTCGTTGAAAGGTGACACTGGGTTGATGACACCGTCATCCATCCTCCCTGGTTGCCACGTAAACATAGAAACAACATCATAGTGCAAATGGACGGCTTTGGTGCTAGTACACGGTGGTCTGGGTTGCAACCGTTGTCGTGGTGACATGCCAGATCCTGTCAACAGGTGCATGTGTGGTTTATTTGATGTCGTGTGTGTGTGTTTCTATGAGAGCAAGGTGAAGGGGACGACTACGTGCACCTTGAGTGCTTTTTCTGGGTCATGACGTGTTAGTGGTGAATGTGTATGTGCATGAAAGCGGCGTGAAGCAGAATTTAAAAGCCTATGCTGTACTAGCTGTACTATAAATGTGTGTTTGTGTGTGTGTGTGTGTGTGTGTGTGTGTGTGTGTGTGTGTGACTCACTGTATGTCCCAGCACAGCCATACGGTGGAGAAGTGGCCCCACCCCAACTTCCTGATCACATGGTACCTCCCATTGAACAAATCCCCGATCTTCACCGGATGGTACCCTCCTGAGAGAGATAAAGAGAGAGAGAGAGACAGAGAGAGACAGAAGATGAAGGTTACAGGCGGCTGCGAGAGATAACCAGGCAATGACATGTAATCCATTAGTGAGTAAGAAACGGAGGCAGAGCATGAGGCAGAGGGAGGGAGGTCAAACACACAGAACATGTGACAGGAGAGAAGTGTTTTACAAGGAAGGAGCAGATGGAAAGTACAGCACAAACATTTCCAGCGGCAGGTATCTGCAGCATTAAGTGAAGCGACGATTAAGAGACTAAAACATTTCTTGAACGTGTTGTGGAAAAACTCAGAACTAGGACTGAATGACGTGCAAAAAAAAAAAAAAAAAATCACATTGCAATTGTGATGAGACACAATTTTAGCAGGAATGGTAATTCTTGCATTTCATTTTCACTGAAAAAAATAAAAATGATGATATGATTTCTTGCTGGGGACTGTGCCAAGCACGCAATTTATCTTACATCTGGAGAATATGATTTGTTGGTCAGGACATCTCCCTAGCACCACAGTGCTTCAGTTATGATGGTATGTTGTGGAACATTTTTCCTTTATCAAATAATTGCTAAAGCAGTTTTATCAAAAACTAAACATTACTTCATAAAAGGATTTACAGTATTACACGCTCTTGTATTAGTCATTACTTTTAACTATGTGTATCTAATAAATTGGCAAATGAACGTAAATCACAACTATTTTGATCAATTAATCACAGTATTTCTTAAGGTTCCAGCTTTTAAAACGTGAGAATTTGCAGATTATTTTATGATCAGAAACTATCACCTTGGATTTTGAAAAATTATCATGGACATTTTTACACTTTTTTCTGGTATTTACAAGGCAACACGATTAAACGAGTAATGAAAATAATTGTTTGTTGCATCCTGAGTGAACAATGAGTGTTATTTAGAATTGACCAAATATGACCTGTCTTTGATAAATGTGAGTAATACAGCGCTGCACGTGTGTAGCAGGTGAAACCCTTTCAACTCCAGTCCGGGATAAAAACTTACTGTATCCTCAACTGTGCATTTTTGTACACACTGTGCCTCTGTCCTGGAAACATGAGTACAGTATATTACATTATATTACATTATATTGTATTAACTCAGCCTTGACAAAATAAAATTGTTAAAAAGCACAAAGCCCCATGATTCTATCTAGCAAAAGAGATCTTGGTCTTAATGAGATTATTGATGAAGTAAAAGTTCTACATGGTTCTATTAGTGTAAACCATTTTAAGATCCTAATATCACTGTGGCAACAGTTGCTTATTTTGTAACAGGACTGTTTACAAAACTGAACAGCGTGACTGAAAAGAAGGAAAGAAGATAACATTTTTATTCCGCACATTTATCTGTAAGGTTCATTATCATTTAGAGTAACTCTGACTTTATGACAGTAAACATCTTAAAAGTTCCCTTTCAGAGGAAACCAGGGTCACGACTGTGATCATGGGGGATTAAGAACAGTAAATATTTCATTTTGTGTCTGACATTTTTGGGCTTGTGCACAAAAAAAGAAAGAACATGATAGACACCGTACTGAAAGGCCATGCCATGAAACCTTATGTATACAGGACATCAAAATTTACACTGTAACTTCAGTGGCAGTTTTATTTTTATGCACACTTATATAGAAATTCATAGAAACAGAAATACAGTTTATCTAAGCAGTACTACTCACTGAAGTACACAGGTGCTGCTGAGCTACAGTGTATTGTATACTGAACTAAAAAAAAAAAAAAAAAGTTCTGTAATTGTTTGTAATGTTGGAGTTGAATATGACAAACTGAACGAGACATCAAACTCCTCTTTGTTCTTGCCACAATGACACTTCCAGCTGGCAGAGAGAGGAGTGCAGCTTGCCAGGGTTACACACAGTTGTAGGTGTGTTTTATTGAACACAAACTTGGTAAGTTGTGTAGTTTCAAGTAAAATAGCACAGACACACAAGAAGAGTGGGCTGGCCAAGATTCCCAAACAGAAAACTACAAAGACTACTACCACTGCTGCGACAGTGTATGCACTTCTGTGTAGTTACAGAGTTCATCATAAGGTTTTTAAAGTTCATAAAATGGCCATAAATAAATAAAAGAGTGAACAAATAAAAGGGTTTATGAATATAATCTTAAAAATCGACTGTTTTTAACAGGAAGCTGCAAAACACGTAGCAGTGGTTTGATTTTTCTCTTCTCTTTTAGTCTTTCATCTTACTCATGTGAGGTCTGACAGTGTGGCCGTGCTTCCTTCAAGATAACATCTGAAGAATCAGGTGTTTTCCTATACAACGAGATATAAGCCAGCTACAAAAATGGACTCTTCATGATGCATTATAGCATACGATTAAAATACATCATGGTATATTTGAACTGATCGAATATAATATTTTTTTTTTTTTTTTTGAAGCTGTGTTATGATGAAAATAAACCTCTGAGCAGACAGTGCAGCCTTTGGCATCCTGAGCCTCTGCAGGAAACTAGTCTGCCGCTCCTCTCTGGCAACAACCAAACAACCTTGAAATGCTGGTGTCACAACTACTGAGCGTCTCACACTGATGGCTAGAGCAACACCCCTGCAAATCCCGTCAGGATGGAGGGGGGGAAAGAGGAGGAAATACAGACAGAGACAGACAGAGGAGACGGTGTGACACAGGGCAGCCATTGTTGAGCCTTGGACGACAGATGTGGAGAGTGGAAGTAATGGGCTGGGACAGACTGGCTTCAGTGTGCGTGGTCTGTCTGTTTGTGTGTGTGTGTGTGTGTGTGTGTGTGTGTGTGTGTGTGTGTGTGTGGTTCTGACCTTTGCAGTAGTCTGCGGGGTCCTCCTGCTCCTCATCGTCGGAGCCCAGGATCTCCTCCTCCGGCTCTGGAGGCCCTGCCGGCTCAGGCGGAGGCGGAGGGGGTGGCGGGGGAGGAGGGGCACTCACTGGGGCTTTCTGCTGGGTCTCAGGCCTGCAAACACAAGAGTGGGATGAAAGTCAGGTAACCTCTCGGGTAACTTTCTCAAAGGAAATCCCAGCTTGAACGATATACTTTGACATATTTGAAGATTTTCGAGGCGTGACTCACAGCGAGCGCGACTGTAGACTGAGCTTTAAGAGCAGATGACTAATACCAAAATAATGACTTGCGATATTTCGCTATATATATATAAATGTCATCTTTTCAAGTGTGTGCTGCTGACTGGCATCATTAACAGTGATTCATCCGGTGCTGAGTTCATGAAAGCTTTTACATTTGTTGTTCTGAACACTTTGTGTCAGACAGGTCTTTTCTGCAGAGAAAAAAAAGGCTCAGGAGTGACGTGCTGCATATCTTTGTTTGGAATAAATAAAAGATGAACTACAGCTGGCATGACCATCAATATCTAATGTTGCTGAACAAATAAAGAATAACATGCAAAAACTCAAAGCCCAAAAAACAAAGACTCAGACGTCCTCTGCACAGTAATATATCATATATCATGAAAATGAAAGTGTGAAATATTAACAATTAAGAAGAGGCCAATTGAACCCAGCTAACTGATATTTATTCAAACATTTTCTAGAAGAGAAAGACCAAGTCCACTCACATGCTTAGTTAAATATCTATTAGTTTTAAGTTGGTCTGGAACTAAGCTTTTTTTTTTTTTAATGTACAACAAGCCCCTTCTTCATTTTTTTGCACAATAAAATCAACAAGTCATGTCTGGAAAGTGCAGCGCTAAAGATTTAGCCAAGAACAAGCAAAAACAAAAAGGATCTCGCCACATCCGCAACCACTTCTCAAACATGATGGATATTCCTGCGTTGCCTATAGTAAGTAAGCAAACCATAAGAGAGAGAGAGGTCTTGTTAGTGATCATAGCCAGGCACAGTAAAATGAATAGCAAAATTAAATATGTGATAATTACCACAGTACTGTCTCAATACCAGTCCTAACATTTAAATAGTAACATTTTGATTATTTCATTGTGTTACAACAAGGAATGTTATCTAATGTATTTACGTTTTCAGGAACTTAAGATCAAATGCTGTGACATATTTGAAAAAGACTCGACAAGTTGACATTCATCACAACAATTGCGAGACAATGTGAGAAATTTGTGATAACAAATTTAAATGGGAGTCAGAAAAAGTCCAAAATATAACTGCAGCTGGTTCATGGGCTGATATTGTTTGCAGCTCAGAGACAGTCAGGTTGAACTAATCCACACCCACCCGTCACCTCAGACATGAATCAGCAGAAACATGGACACCATCCAAAAGCAGACAGAAAACAACTTCTTATCCTGGAAAAATGTGGAACAAAACAATTTGTTTATTGTAAAAACAATAGCGATCTTGATTGCGGTATCCAAGCCGAATGGCGTTCAGTGGAGGCGCATACCTCCACCAAGGCCAAACATTTTCTTCATTCAACAACATCTTCCAGATAATAATCTGGATCTGGTGGAAGAAAATGATCCAGATTATGATCTGGATCTGCACCCAACTGTACAAACTCATAGATCTCAACACCATAGAGATGTCTGATTTTTTTTACATCAAAATTAAGGCATTATTCCCTGAGAAATCTCGCAATTTTAAGGTAAGCGATAAAAAAAAAAAAAAAAAATTCCTGAATCCGTCCCATTAACCTTATCAACACCAAATTTCATGGATTCTTCCCTGTCCTCTGTCCCTCCCCTCCCCTCCCCCATCCTTCATGCAAATTGGTTCAGTACTTTTTGCGTAACCTTGCAGACAAACAAACAAACCAACAGACATGCTGATACGTGAAAATATAACCCCCTTGGCGGAGGTAATAATAAACAGAATATCTACAATGACAGATCAATGCATTGATTTGACTTGATCAGGGTTCATCTCAGTGGTCGACCCTTTCACTTCACAGCCTCGTTCCACTTCCTTGCCCTTGTCTAAAATGGAACTGATCCCGTGAGAGGGAAAACATTAAATAGGCTGCATAGAACAGACTGCCTCCTTCTTCAGGCCTGGCTACACTTTAGCATTTAGCTGGCTCTCTTATCCAGGGTGACTTACAATGATTGATCAGGCAGGGCATTCAGTGTTTTGCTTTAGGACGTTGCCATAGCACTCATGGCTATTTGTGGAGAACTTGGGAACACGTCTGTAACGTTTCTGTTTTGGGAGGATCCCACCGAACCTCTACAACATCCTGGTCCCACCACCACTGTGCTACTTGTGTCAGGACACTGCAAACTACTGTGTGGCACTTTGGAACTTAAAAGAACACATGCAAACAGACTAACACATGAACAGCATTAAAAAAAAACAAACACATTCACTGACTTGGCAACACACAGAGTATGCAGTATAATGAAACATGCTGCAAACACAGCCAACACAACCAAATACAGAAACTCACTAAAGCTGACTACCTTGCAGCTGTATTCTTAATTTGCATTGGATTGGGCACTCAGGGCCACCATACATTTTCTTTACAAGTCACTGTACCATGAGTTTAAGCACACACTACCTGAATAGTGCAGCACTGTAACGATGTTGTACAACTAATTCTTTCACACTTATCGTTTTTGGAAAATAAAACTTGAAGGATGTTTTCACAGTGATATTATTTCTTTTACCTCAGCTGAGTTACCGCATATCAAGCCTGTAATATATGGACTCGATGTACAGTAAAACAACATGTGGAGTTCTTGGGGGTGAGAATATATAGCTCTCAAATTCATTCATTCAAGGAAAAAGGTTGAAGTATTCAATCAATCAAACATTCCCGTATAATGACTCCATCTTCACCTTCTGCTCTCCGTCTGTTTCAACTCCTGTGTGTCTCTGCAAGACTGAATCAGACAACTCTCTGTGGAAGCTGAGCCTAAGAGAGTTTGACAAGCGCTTCTTATTCAGCGTCACATCACAGCACCGGCAACATGATCAAAAGCTAAATTAGGACAGAAAAAATATAAACACATGAACACACAAAGCCAGGGCTTGTGAGCTAATATTTAATTGTGGTCACAGGCGCAGACACATGATGGAGGCTCTTGGTGCGTTCCCATGGCAACTGCAGAGCAAAAATGGGGAGGGTGGGGGTGGGGTGGGGGGGGGATCCAGGACACAAAGTGTTAACGTGGTGGCAAGGCCAACACACACATAGAGACACACACAAGCAATGGTTCTTCCAGTGCAGCAGCTAAGGACAGAAGATAACTTGGCACTGAGATTTAATTTCTATTTTACAACTTACACGCGCACACACACACACACACACACACACACACACACACACACACACACACACACACACACACACACACACAGACAGGCACGCAGGCAGGCAGCAGAGGGCTGTGTCCTTGAAGTAGGATGCTGCTTCTTTACCAAAGCAGTCACGTAGGGTGTCATACATCACGTCTATAAGCTCAGTGCTTTTATACGGCTCATCTTGCCATTGGCTGTACGAACACTTAGCCCCCCATAACTTTCTGGACACAAGCTGAGCAGCAAAAACATTAAGATAGCAGCGACGCCACAGTCTGAAAGACAGGCAGAGGAGAGACGGTGACAGAATAAAGAGGAATCGAGCGGGCGAACAGACAGAAAACAGAAAGCAAGAGGTGGAGATAAAGAGGAACGAGGCAGAGCAAGACTCCGAATCAGAGAGGTGGGAACGAAAGGAAAAGGAAGTCAGATACAGAGAGAAACAGAACCCAACAACCAAAGAGAGAGGCAGAAACGGAAGAGATAGGCAGACAGAAGCAGGGAGACGGACAGACATAGAGAGACAGGTAAGAGACATACAGAAAAAGAAAACATTCAGCGGACAGACAGAGACAGAGACAAATATGAGTAGAGACAGAGAAAAATAGAGAGGGGGAAAGACAGAAAGAGAGCAGTAGACTGACAAGCAGAGAGAGCAGTCAGAACAAAACAGAGACACAGGCACAAAAAAACAGAAAGAGCAGACAGAAAAAAAACAGAAACAGAGAACGAGGCTTCCCAGAGGAGAGACAGGCAGAAAAAAAATAAAAAATTAACAGAACGAACACAATCAGGGAGGAAAACCTGACAAGACAAAGAGCGCTAAGCTCTTGCAAGTTTTTCCTCATCTTAAATCTATCAGTATATTCGACACACAAAACCTTTATACACAAAGCTGCACGTGGGAAGATGCTTTGATCAACATGAATCGATCCGCACTCATAAATGCTGTGCGCCATTCCACCTTAGATTACACCAACGAACAGGTGGAGGTGGAGAGAGCATTAGTGCTGAGCAAGTGGAAAACCCCAGTATGAACAAACAGGAGGCTGAAACCAGCTCACCCTGTTTTTTTGTTTTTTTTTATCTTATTTAAAAGATGCAAATCACCTCATGGATCCATATGGATTATGATACTTAGTTATTCATTCACTCTGTAACATCTGAGTTAGTGGCTGCAAAAATAAAAAGAGTTATTTGTACCAATTTGTTTTATATCAGGTTTCTAATTGTACAAGTATAATAATAACCACTAGAATCAGTATTTCAACTCAGTGACTCTAAAATGTGCTGCTGAGGAGTGAACAGTGTCCAGGGTTGCATTCTAACCAATCAGCAGTGATTAATTCCTCCCTCCGGTCAAAGGTGAACTAATCAATTTTCTCCACTAATTGGCACTAATTTGCACACTCGGAGCAGCAATTTCCTCCTCAAGCAGAGGGTGTATTTCTACTACCTCTCCTGTACACAGCAACTAACCGGTTTTGATCTGTGGCCATTTTTGTTTTTTGCAGACTAGTCTGCTGGTATACACTGATTTTAAGGCAAATTAACAGAATGAAAATCTGCGAACTTTGTCAAGTAAGATAAAAACAGAAATTGTAGATATGGATGATGCACATAAATCGAGTTGGCTGTTCATATATACAACATTTAAATTTGCAATTTATCGATGAGGAAACATCCCTCTGTCAGGATAAGGTTCAGGCTCATAAAATGTTGGCGTTTCTCCTGCTATTAATTTGATGTTATTCACATACATATGCTTCTTGTGTTATGTTTAACAAACAGCAGAGCCTTGTGGCTGTAATCTTGTGTGTAGGGCCAATGTTTGTTTTTGATGACATAGAAATAAAAACTAATTAATTAGCTAACTTTATTAAAAGTGTTGAGGCACAAGTGGACCAGAAAGGCCACAATCAGAACAAAAGATTACAGAATGTTTGTACTGAAAATGGTATTCAACTAAAATGTTTGCATGACTTTCAAAAAAAGGATCAGTGGGTACAAGCTACATGATATTAAGCAAAGTCTTTTATTTCTAAGTCTGGTGCCTTTTCTCTAAGTGCAGTGGGCGTGTGTGTGTGTGTGTGTGTGTGTGTGTGTGTGTGTGTGTTGTAGCGGAGTACCGTAAAGGTTTACAAGAATGACTCTAACAGATGATCACTGTCATTTTCCTCATTGCAGACATACCAGTCCACTTGTTATGTCGCTGGCAGGACAAAATGAACCGAGAGCTCTCTGGGTGTGTCTAATGGAAGAGCTGTGCTGATTATCAGGATGGCATAAACACTGTCACAGTTTAGATTGACGAGTGTGTGTGTGTGTGTGTGTGTGTGTATCTGTGTGTGTGATCACCTAGCCTCAGGGCAGTGTTGGAGACGAAAATATGAACCACCAGGAATGCCCTGTGTGTAAAGTATTTTATGTTTATATAAAACGAGCCAAGTGTGTGTTTGTGTCGCTAAGGTTAGAAACAGGGAATTAAACGCACTTTTTTTTTTTTTACATGCACACACACTTTAGTGGTGGCACTGTGACTGTAGAGCACAGGTTGAGACAGGAGACTTTCAGCCCACGATGCTGTGCTGTGGAGGTAAATACCTGCAGAATGTGCCGTCCATCCCTCAGCATCTCGTTATGTGTATCGACATGTCCAAACTGCTTCTTGCATCCTAATCCCAAGTGTAGGAGCGTGAACAGATCACAACACACACACGCCGCCCGTTTTCAGTCTCATGTCTTTCCGCTCTCACGCCCAACAATGGCATCTGAAGCCCCAGCGTGAAATTCTTTTTACAGCCTGACACGTTTTTCTTGTGTCCAGTTTGATTTATTTGCAGATCAGCAAACAAAAACCTACTAAAGAAAACGTTATTCTTCATGTACACTAGAATTTGATTAGTTGGAGCTTTGTTTAATATTAGGGGCTTCTTGTTAAGTCAGTTCAGGGCTGATTAACAACAACAGCACTCTTCCACACCTGAAAACCAGTTCAGTCACGAAGCTCATCATGTCTGCGGTGGAATTGCTATGTTGTGCTGAGGGGGGATACTGAGCCAGAAAACAAGTGTAAATAGATTTCATTTGACAGAATCCACAGGGAGGAGATGGAAACTGAGACGCCACTGAAGACTGGATTCCTAACCAATCGTAAAGCAGTTTTTCCCCTCTACCAGTAAATTCTTCATCATGCCACGCTGCGTAGTCGTGTCTGGGCAGCTTTGTTGCTGTAAATTGCTGACTTGACAGGGCCGCGCAGGTAAAACAACTTCTACATTTACATTCAAAACAAGCATTCATTTTCATGTAAATACAGGTCAGTGTTCGCTATTACACGAACCCAGCATCAGCATGACAATTAGTTATCCTCTTTCTATATGTTGATCTCTAGCAACACACGCACAGCTCAACCGTCACTCAAAATGAGTCGATGATGGGAGCGGAGGGGGAGGTCAGGCACGGTTCGACAAAACACTGTATATTCGATGTTGTTACTTTGAACCATGACCGTCTATAACCTCAACCAGGTGTTTATTATTGTAACCAAGACGAGCAAGGTTTCATTACCTCAACAGCTACTCCTCATTTTAACCCAAACCACAGTATTTCACTAAACTTAACCAAGTTGTGTTTGTGCTACACCTGACTAACCTTTACTAAAGCACTGTAACATCATAAAAGGATTAGTTGTTTATTCTTCAACAGTGATTTTAAACAGGTTATCTGCGGCTAATTCAAGAGACACTCACATCAGAGGGTCGGAACAAACTGTTTAGGTTGGGGCAGCTTGTTGGTGTCAACATATTTTACTGGATATGATTCTTTTGAGATGATGCTGTTGATAATATACTGTACATGCATAGTATAGTCAACAATATATAGTCTGACAAAAAAAAAAAGAAGCTCTAAGTATAACGGTGTGTTCATGTGCCTCAGACCTCGTCACTGCAGCTCCTGTTTCAATTGTTCAGTCTTCTGAGGCATCACTTTGAACTCTGAGATTCCCTCTTCCCTCAGAATATAATCACTGTCTGCTGTTTGCAGAATCCCTCTCACAGGTCTGCACTCCTTCTGTATTTGAACCACAGGATGGTATTTATTGTGTCCCCCATCTAGAAGGACAACTTCCACCTAAGGACACATGATTCTTATGATGTCCGTGGTTGCAGGATTTTTTGCCTTCACACAATATCTTTTTTTGTTTCTCACTGATGTACTGTAGATTAATTTCCTTTGAGGATTCTGGTCCATGCACATTTCTGTTGGACTGTTTTGTTTTTGTTGTTGTTTTTGCAGCTTGTGTGGCAAATCCTCCATCCACAGCAAATCAGTAACTGAACCACTTAAAAGAATTCCACAATTGCTTGTTTATCCCTGTTCCTGCTGGTGAGGAATCTGGGTCTCACTGTGCTTGCCTCATTTAATGACACATATCTACCAAGCTGGGAAAAAAAAGGAAGAAAACAAAATGAGAACAAAATCAATGAGACGATATAATGAGTTCACCATACAGATGTTTTTATGGGTGCCGGTTTTAACTTTCGCTTTGAACACTGTCACTTTTATTCCTACAGTGGTAAGGCCAAAATACATGCAGCCTTATTGCTTTCCATTTTATGCTGCTTTATACTCCTGCTCCATTCCATTCATCTTAAATGAAGATGTATTATTGTAGATTAATTACCCGACAGTAATCAGTTATGCAGTTAAAATTAGCCCCACCTTCACCAAATGCAACATTAAAGTGATTTACACATTAATGCGTCAATAATTATAATCCAATAATATATTATTACGAATGGGGGTCCACTCTACATAATGGTACTTTTGGTACTGTTAGTATATTTTGATTTTAATACTTCACTTGTAGTTAAGTTTTATTATTTTTATCTATTTATTTCTACACTACTTGATCCGAGTGTTTCTTCCATCATGTAACAATATATTATATATTCTTTATGGATGTTCTAAGAATAAGTGATTGGACGGCCTTTAACTCAATGACCCATTAGACAGTTTTTCTGCTTTAAAACCGGTTTTATTTTCTGTTCCCCAGGTCCTACAGATGAGAGCAGAAGAATCTTAATTGCAGTTTTCTATATTCTCCCTTGCCTTGTGATTGATTGGGTCAAATAATTCCATGCACATGCCTTCAGAGACGTGACATCAGTGATGCATCCCGCTGCTAATGACAGAGAAAGTCACAGAGCGTTGCTAACACATCTTCCGACCAGCGGGATAGCCGTATAAAACAGCTGACCGCTCTGGAGTTCAAACTTGATGACTCATCCTTAAACATGTCTCGTTATCACCAAGGTAACAGGTATTCCTTAGCAACAGGAGCATCATCCTCCACTCTCAATGCTAAGGCGTGGGATTCAGACCGCGGGTGTCCTTCAGCTCTGCTTATCCATTCCAGCGGCGGTGTCTCTACCTCTGATTGATTCATCGTTAATCTTTCATTCTCTCCGTCTCTCCATCTTGGCCCGTGTCGGCAGGACAGCTGACTCATTCTCTCCTCTCCTCCAGAGTATCTGTCTGTGCAGAGAGCTGAGATCTCACTGCTATTTTCAGGATGCAGCCTGACGTCACAGGCTGCACTGCCCCCACATAACCTCTAGTTGCACATTATGGCTCTGTAGGATCCTGTTTCATAGTATCAGCCTTTCAACGCAATACATTATCATAAGGTGCAATGTTAGATTACCGTACAGTGCACACTATGAATGTGAATACTGCCGTAATCTTCCACTTCTATTTTGGCTGCAGAGGGATTTTCACTGGCAAACACAGAGGATCAACAAGACGAAGCAACGAGGCAAGAGGCCCAGACAACATCGGCTCCAGGGAACTCGAAGGAAAACTAATGTTTATTATAGCCTGGGTTTTATTTCCATTGTTCAGGCCACCTTTTTTTTTTTTTTTTTGGGGTGTATAAAACGTTCTTATGGGGAATCATAAAAGCTCTTCTTTACATCACCGAATTGCTTTGTTTTGATGTTATGTTCAGACTCTTTTCAACGAACAGTATATCATCAATTCTTTCCAGGTCTGTGAAGTAAGGGCCTCTGTTTTTTCCACCGTTTAAAAATTAGTTTCTTTGAACAACTGAGAAAAAACATAATCTGCCTTTAGATCATAGAAAATATCCATTCTTGGATTTCAATCCATATTTTGTTCACTTTTGTACAGACAGAGGGAATGCATACAGTAAGGGAGTCATAAGAACTGAAACTGGAGGAATTAGAATTCAGTTAATGAATTTTATCTCCTGCATAATAAATTCTTGTCGTCACTTTGCAGCTCTTCTATTTTGTGTCAGCGTCTTTAAAATGAAGACTGATGCATCATTTCAACATTGTTCTCATGGAGGTGGCTGGTAGTATCTCAGAATGAAGCAACATTGCTACTGACAGGTCTAACAGGGCCACAAGCACAAGCAGTCAATCATACAGGTTGTAAACAAGCTGACAATTTTGCCTCTAAACTAAAAAACCTCTAAACTACTGTTCCAGACGGTTTGTAGGGGTGTTGACAGTCTACAACCATATGTGATGAACAGTACTTAAAATATATGCATAACAGGCACAGCTTTACAAAAAGTGCAGCCTCTTGAAATAAAAGTCTCTATACTTGCAGTTTACTGGTGTGGAGGACGCCATTATCTGCATAGAGCTTACTGTCACACAGAGAGGCCAGGGAGTAATGGAGGGTTCTGTCCCTTGACTTCTACAGTGCCTTTGTTGCCATCCAGCACGGCGAGAAGCTCACAATGACGCAGGTTCACCACAAAATGAGCAGCCTCTCATGTGGTGAGGATGTTCTGACCCGCAGCTGAACTGGACTATTGTGTACTGTATGTTTGGAGTGTGTTGTGGATCTGTTGCCTCCTCCAAGTGTCCTGTAAGGAGCTAAAGGTCGATTTTCTGAAGGATTACCATCAAGTGGTCGGGAGTAGAGACGGAGGTTCCTCACAGCACAAATTAATCTAAAAGTATTAGCATTATCAGATTGGCTAAAAATACAGCTCATTAATTCATTATTCTGCACTTCAGCAGCTGCATTTGCACAAAACTTTCTTCGTTTCGTTCTCTGAGCTGCTGTAAGAGCTGGATTTCCTTCACAGGGATCAATGAAGTGGCATCACAACCAAAGACAAAATGTACACAATGCATCTTAATGAATCTTTACATTTTACAGCATTAAACGAGTGTTTCATTAACAGCCACACGTCCTGTCGAGATGATGTTACTGAAGACAGTTAACTGCTGCTCGCTCATTCGGATAAAAGCAATGGCTAAATGCAATAACTTGAGATGTAAGCCATCATTTGGTTGCAACAGTTATAATGGGGTTTGTGTTGTGTTAATGTCTGTGTTGGAGCTAAATACTGTAGCTTCCAATAAATAAACACAGAATAGCATAAATGTTCAGCCTCAGCTTTGTCCCACATGGTTGGGTCACTTCAATCTATAGAGGCTAAATTGACAGTTGCTGAAATCCTCCCACAGGCAGCCAATGGCTACAAGACCACACGCTACCCTGCATCGACCGAGCTCTATATAGAAATATGACGCATGGCATACACAGTAACAAATGTGAATACACTCAAAGATAACGGGCAATAAAAGCTAATAAGCTAAATCTATACAAAACCCCAATAGCATGCATGACTGATGTTTGTGCTCTAAAATAAACTTGCAGCAGGCAGACACACACATCTGTGGCTGCACGGAAAACCCTTGTGATAAAACCAGTTGACTTGGAATAAAATTTGCATTGGAAAGCAGGAGCACTGCTCTGCATGGCTGGTGGGATGGCATATGTACACACACACACACACACATGCACACGCACACACATGCACACGCACACACATGCCTTGAGGTAGTGGAAATCAAGTGACATGCCTGCAGATTCAGTAGGACAAGCACATTTCTATCTACTAAACACAAAGAGCAACATTCACATCCACAGACAGACAAAAAAACACAAGCGCACAAGGATAACAATATTTGTGTTTATATTTCTGCTTTTGTGTGTGTCTACACGTGTGTGTCATGCATGTATCCTGAGCCCTGTTGTACAAAAACCCATTAGTCTGGTTTTATTGGTCTACTCTGCTCAGTATAGAAACATATAACCACACATCTTACACACAGAGCCAGTGGGTATCTGCCGTTTCTTTCATTGTGCAGTGCACTTTACACTCTGCTCTCCGCTTTCTATCATGCCCTCATTCACTGCATTCTGTATTTATACATTCCAGTGACGTCAGCCGGGCGACAAAGCCTGTTATTGTGGAGGTTACATCCGCCCACCCCCGTTACAGAAAGCGAGAGCCTCTGAGAAGCCATGTGCGTGTATGTAATATACTAATATAAACATACTGAGGGCACACATGCAGTACACACACAAAGACATGTAAGCACAGTGGAAGCCTGCGATGCTTCATTTATGATGTGATATAAGCATGTTAATCACCTGTGGTGATCTATATGAGTTTCTCAACAGGAAGCAAGGACGCAATATCAGAAAGCAACACGCATTTCTAGTCAATTTATTTCTACTGTTTATTTCTAAATACTATGTACTAACTTGTCCTTGTTAGGACTGGGGATGAATGAGAAATGTCTGTCAGGTTAAAATGTCTGCCATGAAATTATGCCATGTCAGTGCCAATGTCAGTTGTGCTGTTACCCCGTTTTTCCAAATCACTGTCAAGTTATGAAAAAATACAGACTAATATATTGAACATAGGATAAATCTATGTTTAGGTGAAAATGCTGCGACTGTTACTAGTGAAAATGGAGCTTCACTTTTCCTGCTGATGTACAGTGAAGTCCTCTATTATCATCAAGAGTTGTTCCGACACCAATACCAGTATCAGAGATGCCTCCGATACTGCCAGACCCAGATGCTGTCCTTCCCTGACCCGCACCTCTAACCTATAAATTATTGAGAATTAAACGTTTTGATGAAGTGTTTCTCTTTTAACGGTCACAGAGCGCCTCAGCATATGACAGTCTGAAGTAATAGGCTACAGCAGTTTTAAATTCTTTTTCTATATGTTGTCAAATATGAAAAGACCCACAATGAACACTGTAAGCAACTAATCACTATAAGTGAATGACTTAAACAGGATTTGTATAGGCATGATTCTGTCCTAAGCTTTTTGATCCATATAAACAGTTGAGCACTGTAACTATAAGCAGTTTCCACTGTAAAAATAAATAGATTTTGTGTTCTTCATGTAGCTATGTGTTCATGTTTTATAAAGGGTTAAACCTGAGCCATGCCATACAACAACGACAGCCATCGTATCACATCCACACAGGGTTAGTAGTATACAGCTGTTAAAACAGTCGACAAGTTCAGGTACCGATAAGGAAAAAATGTTATCAGAACATCTCTACCGTCATCATCGTTATTATATATAGCAACATGAAATCCTGTGTATTAATAAGTAACTTGACCTTATATTGACTATGCTCCACTAATTGCCGGCAGTAATTAAAACCCTGCAAATACCTTTCAAAAAATGTCATTAGAAAAATGTAAAGTTTTGTTTTTCAGAAGAGATATAGTTCACAGTCATTACAAGCAACACTGAGGACTCATGTAATTGCTGGTTTGAGACCGTTAATTATTAGCACTGCTGCTGCAGCCTGCTCACCACTCCCATGGGGCTACATTGATACCGAAGGCCCCATCTCGAGCTAGGTAACAATAATCCCCCTGAAAAGTAACATAACGTTATGACTTTTCAGACGCATGCTCTAAATCATTTCTATCAATCACTGCCAATCAAAGAGGATGTCACTGTTAATGAGGTCTATATATATATATACATGTATAAGTGTGTGCATGTGTGTGTGTGTGTGTACTTCACTGTGCCTCAGAACTAAAATAAGATATAACATAGGCCTGTCAGTCTAGGCAAGAGCAGAAATAGAGCGCTTTACATGGTTTAATGTGGACAGGCGTTTTCCCCGTCATCGTCCAGATCCGGATTCATGTTGTCGCTGTCATTTCGTCTGAATGGCTGATATTGCAGAGGTCTCCTCTGGATTAAATTCTCTTCACTGTTTATCCTAATCCCTGCATAATTAACTGTATATAGGAGGCCAAGAGTCAAGGTTGTTTTATGCAGATGTCTCCTCTGATCTGTTTCAGGGATAGATGTGTTTACTCTCAATGAGATTCACATATCAACATCAAGACGGAAAAAGGATGCCTCATAAATAGCAGTGATCATCACGCTCTCTCCGACATGACTGTTTGCTGCTTGCAAAATGAATCTGCTGCAGGAACGCATAGAGAAGCCTGACTTGACTGGATTAAAACCACAGCGCTGTGGAGAGTGTGGTTTAAAGACAGAATGAGCAACTTCAACATTTCTTGAAAAAAAAAAAGGTTATTACTTTTTTCCAAACAATGTGTATGTCACTCTGAAAAACTATTTATGTGCCTATTATTGTCTTTTGATACATTTATTTGGTACAAAGACTGAGTTATAAACAAATCGAGACCAAGACAAATGTTTGACCTTTGAAATCTGAAATTGGATTCAGGTTTTGCTTTCTTGAGCAGGTAAAAAATATTTAAAAAACTTTAAAGATTACTTTCTGTATCAATGAATCTATATAAATTACATGATTAATTTATTATCAAAACTACCGTTAAAATTATTCGAATATTCAGAGAGAAAATAAGGTGCCCTTGCTCTTGGCTTCATTAGTGCATAGATGCAAAATCCTACCTCCCTCTAGACTGAACCTCTCTCTGCTTGTCACTCATCTTCTACCCTCTTAAAAATATTTTGCATTTCTGGTCTTCCTGGTAAAGAAACAGTGATTCTAAAATAAAATAACCACAGCCCCAGAGGCAGAGCAAAGATAAAAATCATTATTCAGTCCTGTCAATCTGCCACTTTTCTCTTGCTCATTCTTTCCACCTCTACATGAGACTTGCAGAGGAGCAAACTGACGACATATCCTTAAAAAAAATGTTGAGACAAACTACACACCATAGTTCTGAAACTTAGCTTTACCAGGTGAAAACAAGAACTCACACCCCAGCTCGACCCTTGCCTGATTTATTTTTGTCAATCCACCACCCCTTCGACGTTTCTTTTTCACCGTTCTCCTTCTACCTGTTTCGGAGGGCCCTGTGTCGCAGCCGGAGCACACACAAAGCCAGACCCCATTTCCTCTTCGAGTCCAGGCACGAGTTTAACTCCATAGGGCAGGAAACAAGGATGGATGGAGGACCAGAGAAAACAGCACAGTAGTTCCCACTCTCTGCTGGAGATTCATGCATACAGCAGTGGGACAAGACAAACCCAGCCTTGAATTCCAGCAGAAGTCACATGGGCCTGTGACACCCACCTGCTAAGGATCCTTCTCAATGTACATTTGAGTCTGGAGTGTGTAAGCACATAGGCAATAATGCACACACACACACACACACACGTACTATAACATAGGCCGAAATGCATCTATTTTATAACAAAAGAGCACAAACACACGCTCAACATGTCACATGCAGATCAGAAATGCAACACCCACGACACATTAGCACGTCTTCATCCCTATGACCATTAAAACAACCTCGTTACCTAAAATACACTCTCAGTGCTCTGAAAAGACATCCAATGTCAATTAAGCTTCCAGACAACGCTGTTCCCAAAAATACTCTATAATATGATTTGAATGTCAGCTCATTAGCATGCCAGTGTGTCTGGAATCACAGCTTTACTTAGCACTGTTAGGACGGAGTAGAACTGGGGCCTCTAGTTTCAAGACGACGTGGGACGGTGCCAGAAAGACCAGCAGTGTTATGTGTAAAACCAGCTGTAAAGAGTGGAGCTTATTCAAAATAACCACTTGTGTGGATTGCCCCTCATCCAGCCAGATGCAGCTCGGCTTCAGATGTTATGAGCCTAACCTACATTTAGCAGAGCTTTGTCTGTAAAACTTCAGTTTACTACTTCAATCCATCCGCTTTTGAAAGCAAATATTTACCTAAAACTTCAGAAAGTCTGACTCTCACTCTCTCCACCAACTTTATATTCCATAGCTCTGAAGTTACAAGGAAATGTGTCTCTCAAGTCGTCTCAGTATGTCATTTTATTCCCTGATTATGCCTAACATACTGTATTTCACGAAGGCAGCAGGAACAATCAGTTAATCATTCAATAAGTAGATGGACAGAAAATTACTCACCAACTATTGATAATCAATCAATCATTTTGATCATTTTAAAGCAAATTCAAGCAAAAAAATCCCAATAGCTTTCTGGTTTCAGCTTCTCAAATGTGAGAATTTGTTGTGTTGGACATCAGTCTGTTCATCGCAAATAAAACATCTGAAGGCATCAATTTGGGCTCTGGGAATGTGTGAAGGGCTAGTATTTACTATTTTCTGACATGTTGCTGTCTGAATGATTCATCATTTAAGTGAAAAAATAATCTACTTCTGATCAATAATTGAAAATAATCGTTAGTTCCAGCCCTACAGGAGATATGTTATATTATTTAGCAGTAGCAGTATTAGGGAAATGCTTTCGAAGGGTGCTGTAAAAAAGTTGACGTGTATAATGTCTAGTAGGGTTTATTTAATTATTGAATGACTCTGACTTGCTTTTATGTACACTAAATCTAACATTGCTGTGATCGCTTAATCTGCCGATTATAGTCATGATTCATTGATTCATTGTTTGGTCTATGAGATGTCAGAAAGTCTCCAAGAGCTCAAGTTTACATATTTAAATTGCTTTATTTGTTTGACTAACTGTCCACAACTCAAAACTATTTAGTTTACTATCAATGATGACCAGAAAAAACAGCAAATATTCACATCTGAGAAGCTGGAACCAATTGTTTTCTGGCATTTTTACTTTAAAAAATGACTTTAGTCATTAATTGGTCATCAAAAGTTTTGCTGAGTAATTTTCTGTCAATTAATAGACTAATAAAAATAATATTAAGACTTTGTTTATACCTTGTGACTTCATCTATATTTATCTTTGTTTTAATTTACCTTCTGTTGAAGTGAGGTTATTATATTTTTCTCTTGTATCAGCCAGAGTATCTGAATAATATCATGAGGACTATGTCTATGCATCTGATCCAGACTCCGTTCAGAAAACAGGAGAGTATTCACAACACACCCACATCAGGATTGCCACACCCGGCCCAGCAGTGTGTGCCAGCGCCAACAGGAAAACACACACCACCGTGGTGTTATTGTTGGCCTATATCAGCAGTTTACCGCTGTCAAACCAGAGGCCTGGGTGTGAGCAGAGCTTGCCAAGTTGGCAAATTGGAAGACTTCCACGAGTCCAAAGTTCAGTGAACCCAACCCACCCAGGGCTGAAGTGGACAGACTAAAAAAAAAACAACAAAAAAAAAACCCTGTCTTTGACCGTGCTGCAGGAAGAGAAACAACAGCTGAGCAGTGTTCTCAGACACAACAGACGAATACTGTTCTCAGTTATGCAGCAGACAAGTGACTCAGTCCTACAGGGCATAAGGCGTTGATGAGGGGGGTTACACTGTATGTGCGAGTATGTGTGTTTGTGTGTGTGACTGACAAAGAGCGTTACCTTGCGTATGCAAAGCCGCACAAACAAACACATACCTCCCCATGCACACACAAACACAAACAGGCCATTATCATTCCACTGCTTCAGCGCTGCAGCATCAGTACAGATTAGTCCCCCGGTGACCTAGCATTACCCAACACGCTGCGCAAGTCTGCAGAGAGCCATCTATCTTCTCCCTCCATCTTCTCTCACTTTCCCTCCTCTCCTTCCCCTTCTGCTTTTTATCTCTCTCTCTGAGGCTCTCTAGCCGCCACCAGCTCTCTCTCCTGAGGTTTTCTGCTGTCCTTTCCTGTTCTTTGCTCTCTATGTCTCTATCTTGGTCTTTGTCTTTCTCTCTCCAGCATTCTTCCTTTGGCTTTATCGTCTCTTTCTAAATTCCTCTGAGGGATCATCTCTTTCCCAGGGCTATCGACGTACCACGTTCCTCCGATTGTCTCCACCAAAAAATCTCAACCCCCCCCCCTTCTCTCACTCTTCCTCAATTTCCCCGTTTCTGCCGAGTATAACTTGCACAGTGTCGTAGCAGTAAAGTCAAATCCAGAAAGACTCATACGCTGATGGCAGATAGCTGTTAAATAATGAGAGAGAAAGACCCTAGCTGCATGCTAAATATCCATACTGCAGCTAAAGGCATTATACAGTAAGATAGGAAAACTTAAGGAGAATGTTTTCCTCAATTTTTTTCCTTCAACAAGCTTCTGTTGCGTAATAGCAACCCAGTCTATTATTAGCATGGCTAGAATTAGTAGCCTTAGGAGCACAGCTGGTGGCTAACACTATACTAACAATGCAAAAATGTAATTTCATATATACAGAGAAGCCCAGTGCAAGAATTTTTTGCTTTGCCCAATAGAAAATGTGTGTAATAAAATAAAGCAAACCTTTAAAATGGATTACAGTTAATTTATTATGAATTTCTAATCTGCTCAATGTTGCACTAATGGTGCATGTTGTTTCCATTTCTAAAATCAAGATTCATTTGGCAACTGTGGTACAATGACAAACTTGACCAATACTGAAACTGGCTGCAAAACTTCGCCTGAGATCTGGTTCCCACAGAGAAACTAAAAACCTCGCAAATGGAACTGACACCAGATGACAGAGGGAGAAGATAAGAAGAGAGAATAAAGAAGGAAAGAGAAGGAGATAGCGAAGAGATGAAAAGATAGAAAGGAGGGGAGAGCAGCAGCACACGAATGACTGAAAGAATGCTGTACATGTAAACATACAGAGTCAACAGGAACACTGAGAGCTGGACACAAACACACACAAAAGCGAACCCAATGAAATGATAAGCGTTCTTGCTGCTCGTCATATTGACTTACTGGTAATTTGGTGAAAGCTTTTACAAAAACCAGCTGGATATTTTCAGAGTGGAATGCAGTGACACTGTTAATGGGATAGATACACATGAAAGGGTTTGTGCTGTTGAATCCAGGCTTGTCAGGAAGTGCTGTCATAGTGATGTAGGTGCATGAAGCCAAGGTAAATAGCACCATATCAATGTCCAAACTTTGACAAAAAAAAACAAACTACAAAGACTGTTAGCCATGCCAGTGACATAGCTCTAGAGATGGAAATGTCAGTCTGTCGGTCCACAACTCTGGTCCAGACTGAATTATCTGCACAACTACTGGAAGGGTTGCCATGAAATTTGGCAAAGACATTCATGGTCCTCAGAGGATGAATCCCAATGACTTTGGTGAATCTGACTTTTTGTGTTGCACGTCCAGCAGATCTAAGATAAGATCACTTATCCTGTGAAATATCTCAAAATCTACTGGACAGGATTGACACACAATTTTCCATAGACATTTGTGGTTCCCAGACAATACTACCATGAGTTTGACATTTATAGTTTTGAGTTGAACCACTTTTGAACGGATTGCCATGAGGCTTGGTGCATGTCTTTCTCAGAGGGAATCGTACAGACTGTGGTGATCATCAGACTTCGGTTTATGACCAAACACCTGCAAAGCTAATGACATTCACATCAGCCTCAGCTGAACTTCAGTGCTAATGAGCAAATACAAGCATGGTAACACACTACAGCAAGCTGATGAACATGGTAAACAATTGACTTGCTAAATATCAGCATGTTAGCATACTGCTGCCACTTAGCCCAAAGCACCACTGTGCCTAACTACAACTTCACAGAGCTGCAGCACATGATATGGGACAGTTATACTACTAAAAAAGAGGATTGTCTTCAGTCATGAGAAAGTCATTTCAGTTTCATCCCACTTTAACAGTATCATCCTTCACTGTATGGATCTTTCATCCATTCTCATGTACTGTGTATCTACTGATACCACTGCATGATCTTTGACCCCATACTACACTCATTGACACCATAACTCTGCTGAAGCACTCACGGCAGATTAGGTGCCTGGGTCCGGCTCACATGACCCATTCCTTGGGCACGGAGGTATCGCCATGGCGATTGCCTTCAACACAGTACTTGTGAGGTGTCTAGCCACATAGGATATCATTTAGCAGGGTGGAAATTCTCAGCGTTATTTTGTGGTTACACAGTGAGGCTGTTGTGCTTTACAGTCAGGTTAGACTTGTTTGCATGGCCTGAAAATTTTCAGGTCCGCTTCAACCACACACACACACACACACACACACACACACACACACACACACACACACACACACACACACACACACACACACACACTTTTTATTTACCATTGCTACATAACTCTAATCCCTCAGAGGCATAGAAGGGATGGGAGCATGCATGAGAATGTCTCCTTCTCCATCTGTCCCAGATGGAGATTGGAGCCCAAACAAAAGAAAAAAGATAGGAAGCAAGAAAGGCAATCATCTGTTTCTTTCCAGACCTAACAGGGGGGTGAGTGGGATGGTGGGGATAATGGAGGACAGGAAACCAGACAGGCAGGGCAGGCTGGTTGCTTTGCTAGCTAGCTCCCTGCCACGCTTCATTAGCTATTGTCATGTCGTGGCATGGCTGGGGCTGCTCGTGTGTGTGTGTGTGTGTGTGTGTGTGTGTGTGTGTGTGTGTGTGTTTGTGTGCCCTGTATGTGTCCATGGCGATGTGGGTCAGACCAGAGAAGATGGTGGAGACCATATAGGCCAGTCGAAGCTCCATATACTGTGTGAATGTGATGGCTGCTGGATGTGATGTTGTCTGCTGCATCGGCCTGGCTTACTGACTGACTGGACACATTCCAACACTTCATGCTGCATCCTCTCCTGCTCTCTGTCATCTATATGTTCCCCTTTTATCTTCTCCTTTTGTTAAATCTCCCTCTGTTTTGTTGTGGCTTCGTGATTATTGAAATAAATTAGATTATTATAAGATCATATTTTTTCATATTTGGCTTTAAGTATTACTTGATCACCAAAAGAGAGTTGCTGATTAGTTCTTTGTTGATCAGCTTATAGTGAACCAGCTAATCTCTACAGCTCTTTATGTTGTATTTAGTATTACATGCCCACCACTATGAAACCTGATGCAGTTCAAAAATAATTTCCTCCATGGCTTCTTACTGCTCTGTCACAGAAAACTAATCTGAAATGATTTTCATTATGTTTCAGTCATTTATTTAGCAAAACACATTCTGTGATTCCAGCTGGTCCAATGTGAGGATTTTTTACTTTGCTCTGTGTAACCTCATTGTCACATCTTTGGGTTTTTGATGGTTGGTCTGATAGAAGAAACCTTGAACTCTTGAGAACTGTAATGGACATTATTTAAACACCTAATTTTGACATTTCATAGACCAAACAATCAAGAAAAATATCATCAGATTAATTAATAGAGCAGTTAGTGATGCTCAAGGAGGCGGACGGAAGGAGGCTTCATCAGAGTATTTGGATGTGTCCAGTAACCTGTGTTTCAACTGGTGTCAAATTGATGAAAGAGGAGATGACCTGGAAATTTTAGGTCCTGTTGGTAACAGCTGTGTATGTTTGTGTGTGTGTGGGTGTGTGTGTGTGTGTGTGTGTGTGTGTGTGTGTGTGTGTGTGGTGTCTATGTTGCTCTCTATCTCTCTATTTCTTTTTTCTCTTTTTTTTTACCTCCCACCTTCCCTCTCACTTGTGCCCTTTCTCTCTCCTTCTCTTCCTCTTTGCTCCCCCTTCCTCTCTTCTTCCTTTTCTCTGTCCGTGAAAGAGTGGCAGCTCCAGTAATCAAAATAAAAATCATCCATCAACAAGTCACACCTACGTGGTACAGGTGCACGCTCACACCTGCAGAACCGCAAGCACACACATACGAGAACGCTGGAATCCTGTACACGGATTACATGTTAATTTAAGACATTAAAGCCACGTGTCATCTTTTGCTTAAGATAACCGTATCTTTTAAGTTATCCTTGGTATCTACAAAGTTTGAAGTGGATGTGGCATTTTCAACAGCTCACCTAAGTACTGCATCATTTAAACACACACGCACACACGCACACACACACACACACACACACACACACACACACACACACACACACACACACAGGCATCGCTTGACAGAACACACACTGACTGAAGGTTAGGTAATCAGCATCAAAGAGAGGTTTACCCAACACCTCTTAGTGCTCCTGCCTCCAAGTCAGCTTTGCAAAAAAGCCAGTAAACCCTTGACCTCTGGATGTTCATTTATTCAACTTTTGTTTAATCCTTAAAGAAAGTATCCTCAAAGGGCATAAGCCCTCCACCCAACAGCGTCACTTATGACCTAAACCGACGTGCTGTCACCCTGCAGAAAGAAGCTGTAAGCTGCTCACACGCAACGAGGATGTCAAAACACTTGCATATCCTTTACGCACATATAAACACACACACACACACACACACACACACACAAGCGCACACACACACACACAAACACTCCATCCATCTCCATCTCCACCATGCCTCAAGTGCCAAGTTACACAACAGGGATCGTCTTCCCAAGAGAAATTTGTCACAGTGCCGCCTCTTGCTCTTTTCAGGTCCAA
The DNA here is from genome assembly GCF_002814215.2 of Seriola lalandi dorsalis. Lineage (NCBI taxonomy): Eukaryota > Metazoa > Chordata > Actinopteri > Carangiformes > Carangidae > Seriola > Seriola lalandi. The sequence goes on along the minus strand of NW_019522827.1, from coordinate 1,047,061 downwards.
CTTGTCCATCCATTTGGTTTAACGCTCATCACCTATCTAATCCATTCTGCCTTATTGTTCACAAACATGTTACTGCACATCCAAAATGATGCACTCCAGAGCTCTGTGTGTGTGTGTGTGTGTGTGTGTGTGTGTGTGTGCATGGCACCTGGGGCCCAGATGGTGTTGCAGACAGAGATATTGTGCTGATCTGTCCCAAAAAGGCAGGCCCGATATAGACTCTGACGTCCAATCTACACTCAAATATAAACTGCTGATAAAACTAAAAATTAGGCCCAACTTCCAAATCAGTTCACGCTACTTTATGTGAAACATAAAAATAATGTCTAGATTAGATAATAATAACCATTATCTGTATTAGGGATGCAACTAATTATTTACATTATCAATAAATCTATCAATTGTCTTTCAAAAAAAAGCCCATCGAAACAGCCTGAGGTGACATCTCCAAGCTGCTTGTTTTTTTGTGCGATCAACAGCACAAAAACCAAAAGCCAATGTTTAAATTACAATGATATCAAACAGAGAAAAGCAACAAATCGTCACATTTGAGAAGCTGGAAGCACCAAATGTCAAAATACCCGATGACTCACTGATCAACACAACACTGTCCTTGCATCTGAATAATACTGATCTTTCTGACATATTTCCTGCCATATCAAGCTCTTTCTTGAGCTGCCCACTTATGTAGATGAATTAGTATAATTAAGTCGCTATTTTCCTTTATTTATTTATTTATTTTTGTATCTGCATGCACCCAGTCCAAAAGGCATCCCAGCTGTCTATGTCACACTCACAAAGCTCCCGAATCCTCTCTGATCTTTGGTGCAGCTTGTGGCTTTCAAACGCAGCTTTGAGCACATGGGAATTAGCAGCTAGTCTACTCGTGAGGTTCATAACTGATAACGTTAGTTAGGTATACAGTATATGAATTAATTCAGAGAGATAAGAAGATTAAACTTCATGACTAGTTATGCTGACACTATCTGTCAAGCTTCTCCCAGACCGGTCGACTGTAAATGGAGAAAGCGTGTAGTCACATGCATTGTTTCTGTTGTCATATGAGATGCTGCAGCCGTTAAAGAGGGCAGCAGTGTGTGCACGAGTGTAGCTCTTTGTTGTTACCTGCCATGCAACAAGGGACTGCTGCATTATTCTTAATTACAGTCAGACGGCTGTGACCCAAACAACAGAGGGAAAGGGGAAAACTTGCCGAGTGATGAAATCCACAAACCTCACCGCACCAGAGATGCAAGGCGATACTCTGTATTTATGCGTCTCTGAGATTGAGAAAGCTGTTTTCTTTGTCTAGATGCTAAAAATATAAGCATGACAGTCTGTGTGTGTACTTGTGCCACTGCCTCTTACTCCAAATTAAACTTCACTTCATGTTCATCCAAAACTGCCACTGTGACGCCGCTCTCCTCTGTGCCCAACTGCCCATGTAATAACGCCTGATATTGTTAGTGCCCATTTACTTCTGCCTATTTGTGTGCCCACTGCGCTGTGTGTTTGAGTGTGCCAGTCTGGGGCCTGGCGCTAGGTTGTGTGGATGGCAGCGGCTCTGCCTGATCGTACTTGGCACAGCATCAGTGGCTACCTGAGTCATCCAGTCTGCCTGCTCCTCACCCTCCAGCACCCGTCAAATCGAGCTCTTTCCGCATTTGCAAACCGAAACAGGAATGTGGGCTTGGCCTGAAGAGATGTGAATGGATATGGGATCTTATACATGCAGTAAAAAGGTTTGGACACACGTCACGACTTTGACTGATTCGCTTTTAGATTCGCTGCTTGTAGCAGAGATGGAAACTACCAACAACGGGGCCTTTGTTCTCAAACATTTCTCCACTCCACTCTTTTTCTGTTTTTCAACCTCAAAAACAAACTTTCCCTCCTTAATTACAGAAGTTACAGCTGAAATGACTCTCAGAACTATACAACCTTAAAACAACAGATATCTTTTTTTGAATCAGGACCAACTAAGCAACCCTGTACGACATGAAATACTGTGTTTACTTTGATCCTGTCAATCTATATGGGTCTAATTAGGCATTTTCAGGTACAAATTATTAAAGAGGTCATTATCTCTGCTGAGCAACAAAGGTGGAATCGGTCTGAAATAGCTTCTGAAGCATGGTTAGCCTTGATGCATGTGCTCGTCATGTATTGTGAGATATTCTGCTGTGACGTGGTGTGTGCATGTGTCTTTGTCTGTATGTATTTTCCATTAGCCACAGTGCGCCACGTGACTGGTAATGCCTTGTGACGTTGCTATTCATGCTGTAAAGTGGATGTTTCCTGATATGTAAATCTATGATGTGATGAACGTGGTCAAAATGTGCGTCTGTGTGTTATGTAGAAGTTGCATGGCCTTCAGAGGTGCCATTGTTCAGTAATGCTATGCACTGACTGAGGTGCGTCATGTGGTGAGCTGTTGTCTTGCATCGCTGCTGAGATGCACTACTGCTGCTGCTGCTGCTGCTGCTGCTGCTGCTGCTGCTGCTGGCTGTGCATGTTGACGTGTGTTGACACTCTTGCTGTGTAAGCTCTGTGCATCACTGCCATAAAGAGATGGTGTGTGTTTGGTGTGTGTTTTTCTGTGTGTTTTTCTGTGTGTGTGTGCGTGTGTGTGTGCTTGTTATTGTTGTCATAGGAGATGTTGCAGCCTCAGAAGGCAGCAGCAGTTCGAGTGTGTGTCTGCGTAGAGGTGTGTGAAGGAGATAAGCTTTAAAGATGATGTTTAAGTGTGCTGTACTGTATATGCTGGTATGTCTAACGTCCTGTTTCAGCTGCCAACTGAAACATTACAGCACCATGCAACAATGAACCACTGCGTTTTCTTTCCTTGCTACAGTCAGACTGCTGTGACCCAGACAATAGAAGAAACCAGCTCATGACACACAGACAGAAACAGAAACAGAAAGAGACACAAAACATGGAGGTGCTGATGGGGGCTGGTGGTCGGAGAGGGTTGGGGTGGGAGAGGGCAAAATAACAGACAGACAGATGGACATGCACACAGACATATGGGGATGAAATGATAAGGAGCAAGGGAAGGAGGAGAAGGAGGTGTTACCTTTCGGGGGACGAGGATTTCTCCGAGTTCACGGACATGAGCGGTGCCTGTTAGCCGCTCGCTGGCCAAGGGACCACAGGAGACGGCGAAATAGAACAGAAAGCTTCCTTCTCTTTTTTTTTTTTACTCTTCTCTCCCTATCTCTCTCTGCTGTGTCTGAGTAAAGGAGAGGAGAGGGTTACTGCCTCCCCTCCTCCTTCTTCTCCTCCTCCTCGTCCTTTCCCTCCTCCTCCTCCTCTCTCTGTGTCTCTCTTGTCCTCTCGCTCAGAGGAGAAGAAAGGATGGAGGACAAGTCTCCGCAAAGGAATTAAAAAAAGAGCAGCAACTGTGCAGTGCACAATCCAGCAGAGTGTGTGTGTGCGTGTGTCTACCTACGTTGGTTTGTGTGTGTGTATGTGTGTGTGTGTGTGTGTGTGTGTGTGTGTGTGAGCTGATAGCAAGAGCAGCAATGTCAGTCAGGCGCCCCTCCTCATGCCCCAGCCTCCTTCCTTCCTCCCTCCCTTTCCTTCCTTCCTTCTCCTCCTTCACCTTGCCTGTCTTTCACTTTCCCTGTCACTGAAGTTCCTGTTTGTCCTCCTCTTCCCTTTGTCCCCTTCCTCTCTGGTGTCGCTGGTTGAACTGGGTGATGAAATGAAAACACAAGCTCTGGACCCACAGTGTCTCTGTCTCTGTATCTCTCCCTTCCTTCTCTCTCTGTCTAGCTGGCTCTATCAGGCCTTCTGCAGCTCTGCACAACAACAGAGCCCAGAGCAAGCTGGAGCGTACCACTTTCTGAGCAGGCAGAGGGGTGTCAGCTCGTCACAGCAACAGGAAAATGAATTATTTTTCTCCTTGAGGTGCACTCTCCTCCCCCTTTCCCCCCCCCCTATGAATTAGTCCCTCCCTCCCTCTCTCTCTCTCTCTTCCTCTCGCTTTCTGTCTCTCTCGCTCTCTCTCCCAATTGCCTTATTACGACATCCTGTATCTCAGGGCAACGCCGCACAGATCTGCCTTACGCCCCCCCCCCCCTCTTCTCCTTTTTTCTCTCTCTCTCGCATCCTCCCTCCTTTTCTCTAAACCCCATTTCCACCTCTGTCTTTTTTGGATGCCATTGCCACCGTATGTGTGTCTTATCCCTTTCTGCCTCCATCCCAGTCTGGCTCAGATTTCTCGCCATCTCTCTGGGCAGATGGGTCTGCTTCTACATGAGTGAACAGCTCACAGAGAGGTAGCCAGAGGGTGTGCCATGATGGGGGGTCTGTCTCTATTTCTCAATCTGACCTCAATATTGGCGTGTGGGTGTGCGGATGTATGTTGTGCGCATGTATATGTGTGTGAGTGCGCGTGTGAAAATGCACAGTGGGGGTTGAAGGGGCATCCTGAGGTTAATGTGACTGACTAGTAATCCAAGGGGTTGTAGGAGACATGCATGCAGTACAACACGTTTATAGTGTGAACAGATTCTTCTCTAAGATACCTCTCAGCAGTTACTGAAATTAGACTGTTTCATACTGATAGATTTAAGTAGGAAAGGTAGGGATTAATGAAAGGAGGCAGGGCTGGGGGATATATACTGTGAGACGATAGAGATTTGTCTACCAGAAGAAATCTTTACGGTTTATGACGAGGCAGCTACCCCTTTAATATCTCTGTGTGTTTTAGGTCAATGCAAATTAATAGGTATGGCTGTTTTATGGCAATATTGGATTTGCTAGATTTTCCATCAGAGAGATTAAGTATCCTGTTTTGTCAGGTATTTAATTCACTGGATAAACCAAAAACAGGCGCTCCTATCATGGCTCTATAGATAGAAATGTCAGGTTTGTGAGTTATTCTGTTTTTCCACCACTTTGGTCCACACTGACATATTTCAGCAACTTTTGGATGGACTGCCATGAAAATAGTTCATATAGTTAACATAGTAAATTCTATAGACAATCATGGGGCCCAGATGATAAATTCTACTAACTTTGATGATCTCCTGACCTTTCCTCTAGTGCCTGAGGTTGGCATTTTTAATTTTTAGTGAAATATCTCAAAAACTACTGGATGGACTGCCATGAAACTTAGTTCATAAATTAAAGTTTCCCACAGGATAAATTCATATATAATGCCACATCGGCTCAAAAGTAATGATGTTCCCATCAACCTCAGTTGTACTTTGTGGTTTCTGCTAATTAGCTAATCTTAGCATGCTAACATGCTAGATTCAGGTACCTGCTTAACATCAGCATGTTAGAATTGTCATCGAGAGCAGCTAAGGCTAGCCTGCTGAGGCTACAATTTAGGTCAAAGCATCATTGTGCATAAGTGCAGCCTCATAGAGCTGCTAGCATGGAATGATATGACTATAGTATTACACATGTTGTTAAACACACCCAGGACCCACAGTAGAAAAATTGATCCAAACCCATATGGGGTGCAGGTCCTAGGATTTGGGTAGACCCATCAAGACCTCAGTAGACTCTTAGTCTATGTCTTATTTTATCTATAATTTGTTTCTTAGTTGAATAGCCAGAGAACTGATTACAATGTCAACTTTACAATTCATAGAATTTAAAACATAAGTTTATCCAAATCACACAATATTTCAGATAAAATCAGACGTTATGTTTCATGCAACTGTGTAGCATTGTTATGCATTACGCATTTCAACAAAAACTCAATCACTCATTCTGTTTTTCTAAATTACAAATCAGTTGAAATCATTCATTTTGTAAAACAATAACAAGATAAGATCATAACACAATTCCACAAAAAAAACAACAACAAAAAAAAACGAAAAAAAACAAATAATAATATTGAATTATGACCAAGCTCTTAAGCGCGGACAAATAAATTTGTGGTATTAGTATGAACACTCTGGCCATATCTTACAGATATCAGGGGCATGAGACATGCCTGAGAGACAGAGCCAGACAGAAAACAGAAACACAATGATCCTCTTTCGCTCCTATCTCCATATAGTTCCACTTTCCAACATAAAAGGACTACATTAGGCACACATGTCTCTGAGCCAAACTATTTGTCCTCATTCTCTGTGAATGTGGGCCAATGGGGGGTAAAGTACACACTGGGTCTCAGCACATCCAGGCTGCAAAAGGAATATTGAGCTAATATTCGAGGAAGCACTCGACTCGTATTCATTTATTTTTCCATATCCAGTTTTGCCAGGGTCACGGGAGTTGTAGGGGGGGACTGGAGCCTATTGTGGAACAAACTGGATGAAATTCAGGGGAAGAAAAACACCCTGACAAATCGTTAATTCATCAGTAAGACAAACACATCTACATACACTAATAAGGCAACAAGGACTCTTGCTGGGAGAACTGATCTTATGGGCTCAAATTAGGGTCAAAAGGAAAATAACCTGTCTAATAAATCTGCATGACAAATTTTATTTTGTACATGTCTAGAAAAGATTTGCATTTGGTTGGACATAAAAATTATCCCCAGATTTCAATTTTTTGAAGTGTACAAAACAAAAATCTGGGGAAAAGGTTGAACTGGTATCGGTTCAGTACTCGGTATCAGCAGATATCCAGAGTTGATGCTTCAGAATCAGTATTTGGAAAGAAAAATTCTATTTAGTGCACCCTTATTTTGCACAGTCCAATTATTTTTTTTTTATTTCATCCTGCATGTCAGAGCACAGGGGAAGTCATGGGTGACAAAGCTCCTCAATGAACCCCCCCAATTTAAATGGGTGCGATGGTACAATCCTGATGTCACCCTTCTATGGGGATAAACCAAGCGAGACTTAAGACCCCCAAAACGGAGAAGCTCATCCACGTGAAGGAAACAAAACATGCACACATGCGTACAGGTACACACACAAACACACTCACACACTCACACACACACACACACACACACACACACACACACACACACAAGCCTCAGGTTATTTTACCCAGGGTATCAATTTGCAAATTCAAAGGCTGATTCCTGTTCTATTTTCCAAAGGAGAAGGAGCAAAAGAAGAATAAGAAAGAGGGGGAGGGAGAGAGAAGATGACTCTCATGAGCAGATATATTTTGGGAGCCAGTATTGAGGCTGCCGGGAGCTATCTTTAAGCGGCCTACTTCTCCTCACTGGCTGGTGGATGCTGGGGGAGAGAGAAGGGGTTTATGAAGGCAAACACACGCACACACACGCACACACACACACACACACACACACACACATACACAGGTCCCACTGAAAATTGCTATATGTCTACAGTGCACTCAACACACAAATGAAGCCACAGACAGAAGTCACAGCCAAGCACAATCATACAGACAAGTAGGTAAATTCTTATACAGCAGATTGTGTGTGTGTGTGTGTGTGTGTGTGTGTGTGTGTGTGTATGTGCGCCAAGACAGACGCAAGATGCTGCTTCTTTAACAGTGACTGTGCTCTTTGTGTCTACAGCCTTGTTGTCATTGTCTGCAGAGAAAACACTGCCCCCAAGTGGAAACAGACACGATCACATACACACAAAGTGGCTTGTCCTATGGTATACTGTGTGCGAGTGAGTGAATGTTTGTGTGTATTTAGAGCAGTCAGTGTACAGATTGATTGACATACTGATAGCTTCAGGTCTGCCTTTGGGCAGCTAATTGTCTGTGCTGCAGACTTCTATATGGAGCATACCAGCCTATAGGGACTACAATTCAAACTGCATGACATAGCCTGTGGATACTGGATGTAAACCAGCGCATGTGCACACACATGCACAAGTGCACACATGCACGCAAACACACACACACACACACACACACAGGAAGCACAAATAAGAGTCATGGGGGTTATGTTATTATTGCAAAGGTGCAATAAGGCACATTTCCTGCTCTTAAAAATGCACAGACGAGAGAATTTAAATGTAAGCATAAACGTTTATACAAATATCCAATGATTTAAACATGAACTGGTATGAGTCATTTCTATTTTTGGTTTTAGCTGAAAATGTTTTTTCATCCACTTAAATCTTAAATAGTGATGTTGCAAGTGTTACAGTTTTTGCACAGACATTTATAATGATTAATATTATCACACTAGTCTACTCGAGCTTTAACATCATTGGCTATTGATCTAATGATGTTACTGCTGGCATCCATGTTGTTTCCTAAATGATTATGTGCAAGCATGTTTTTCAGAACTTGGATGTTCCCACTCAGAAATATTGCTGTTCGTTTAAATTCAAGGCACTTTTTCATTATTACGTGCCAGCCATATCAGAGCATTTATAAAAATCAGTCTTAATTACTACTTGGATACTGTCATGAATGCTATTTTTAAGTCTGAAACTGATAACTATGGTAACTCGATATGATGCGGTTAGTATTTCGCTACTAAGTTGCATTATGGGAAATGCAGGATCCAAGATTTTTGGAGCTTATGGAACAAAAGTCAGGATAAGTCAACCTCTGCTGCTTTGATCATTCTTTTTCTTTTTTTTATCTGTCCCCTCAGGACCACTGTACGTTTTAAATGGCTCTCAAACCAGTTTTACATGTTAAAGTCAGTTTAATATTAGGGAGTACTACTCAGCCTGTTTTCACCTCTATCCCCTCTCAGTGAGTGCAATATTAAATCACTGGAGTTCAGACAGCTCATTGTTTGGTGATAGTACTGACCTGTTTTTCTAAACTATCATTTTTAGGTGATCTGATTTTGCGCAAAAGTTATAAGCTAGCAGGGGAAGGAAAATTGGCTTCAACAACTAACCTGTCGTGTTTTGTTTTTTTTACACTGGCTCCAACCTGACACAAAACTTAACACTGTAACATTCATCCAGAGCCTATAGGCCTGATTCACAGGTAGACTTGTTTTAGTAATGATTGCTCTTTTCTAATTGACTTTATTTAGTCAAGTACTCTGATTGATGACAAGATCTCTATGTCAAGAGAGATGTGGAAGCATTCATAGTCAAAAACACAAACACAACTGGCATACAAGAACAATACATCTAAAGCCAGACAACCAACCAACAGGTGACAAATAGACTTAATGAAAACAATAACATGAATCACAGAAGACATAAAATAATAAAGCTTTAAAATCTCTGGTGAGAATGACAGAATTTAGCTACAGGGCTGTTTGCAGTTCTTCTATTTAAAAAAGGTATATAAACCTGTTTGGTATGTATATATGAGTTATTGTATAATAAAATGGCTCTAAAACCCCACTGTACACTGCTGTGCACCAAATAGCGGACACACACAGTGAGAGAGTAGCTAGTGAACATACTGGAGTAGCTAAAGAGCCAGATATTTCCCTTAGGAGTAGGTAGAGACCCAAAACGGTGCTAAAAGAGAATGAATAGTGGTCTTAGAATAAGCAGGGTCCCAGAAACACAAACAAAAGGAATGTCCCGTAACTGTTATATGTGTAAATGAGCAACTCTTTGCTAAAACATTGGCCATAAAATGTGATGACATGCGAATGTTGTGTCGGTTTTTGAAGGTTAAAGTAGTTACTGGATCATGTACTTGTTCTATTTAAGTGTCCTAGTAAGCCATGACAGTGACCTAGCCTGCACACTATCAGTGTCCTGGAACTGGTTCACTTAAATGCAACGCAGTGATTAATAATGTTATTAATTACACCTGTGCTTTTCATGCTGTGACATGTCAAACTGCCTGCTGTTTCCAAACATCTGGACAAATCATGGCCTTTTGCTTTGAACTATAGTCTCTTCCTGAGAAAAGGCATAACCCCTCCTCCCACCTCCCACACACACACACACACACACACACACACACACACACACACACACACACACACACACACACACACAGTATAGTTACTGGTCAGTGTTGAGTGCTTGTAATTCATCCAGACATACACAGGTAAGCACCTTGCACTCTCTCTGCCTCATTACCCTGGGGAACGCACTCTACAGCAATATGTTTGAATGTGTGCACTTTGCTAGCTAGAGTGTACTGCTGTAGTGTATGTGCAGTAAGTGGGTGAGAGGGAAGGGAAGGTATATACACTGTTTACTCCCCCAAAAAACAGTGAGATTATGAGTAAAAGCTCCGCCTGGTTCTCTGCGAGCTAAGTGGTGGGTATTTAATTGATGAAGGAGTGACCTCTGCTCTCTCTCTTCTTGCACTATGACCTCATGCGAGGCAGCTGCTGACATGTTTAAATGGACTTTGTCGCATATGGGGTTGGGTATCACTTAACACCAAACTCACCCACAAAATGGCCGACTTCATGTTTTTTTACGCCCTTTCACCTCACTAATAGAGGACAGGGCAGGTCCAGTAACAACACTTAACTGAGATGAAGGTGTTGGTGTGATCAATACACTGCATATGTACTGGTTTTAAAAGGAAAATGGGTGCCATTTTACACTATTTTTTGAAAACACTGTAATTCTTGAGAATTGAGTGAGAATTAAAAAGCGGATATTTGTCTGTACTTTGACTGACTCACATAAAACAGCAAGCCTTGTGTTCAAGCACAAAGCATCTTAAAACTATTGGTTTCAATAGGTAAACATAATGTCAGAGCTAAAGTATTCAGTCATTTCCAGCATGACAAAAAAAAAAACAGGAGGTGGGAGAGCAGCACCTACAAAGAAACCTTTCACCAACTAAGACCAACAATCCTTTCACAAACCTTGCACAGGAATACCCTCTATTGGGCAGAATGAGAATTACACTCATGAGACTGAAACCTGCACACAATGTAGTCTTCAGTTGATACAAAGCATTCATAATGAGATACAAGGCACAGGAGAGAAGTAAACAACAACACTTTAGGAGGCCCAACAAGCATAAACAGAAAAATAACAAGGTGTTTTTTTCCGCCTGTCATAAATCATGGGGGGCAGAGAAAATAGTCCTGGCCGCAAGCAGAGGGGCGTACAACAATGAGCGTCCTGTGTTTCCAGCTACAGAGTACGGTGATAACAGCCCTGCAGCACGGAGGAGAGAGGAGGCAGGCCTGTGGTCACCAGCAAGCATTATGTCAACACAATGAATGTGATAATTCTCTTTGCAGGACTCCTGCTGTAATGTGACTGAAATACACTGGGACTGGTGGTTAAATGTCTCAACAGGACTAAATGTGAGAGTACAGCCTTCAAGTTCAAGCTAAATGGGGCTAAACAAGAGTCACACCAAAAAGGCAGCCAAGAGACAAATGTAGACTGGAAAAATACGCCTCACATTTGGAAAAACATGCTAAGGAACTCCAGTGCAGCATTAAACAAGACTATGAAAATAAAACATAAGTTGTAATAAACCAGAATTATTCCTCGGTGTAATTATTCTTAGACTGAATGACTTTAATTTAACAGTAGAGCTGTGTTCCTGTTGTCAGCCAAGTTCCACTGCCAATCTAGATTCTCAAAAACTGGTGTTGAAGACTAAGAGGCTAAAGGCCATACACAGCAGAGCATTCAGTGAAATACTAACATCAGCACTGCCAACATGCACACAATGATAATGCTAACATGCTGATGTTAAGCAGGTAGCTTAATTGAGCAAATGACGAGTAGCAGGTACAATGTTTACAATGTTCTCCATCTTAGTTTAGCATGTTAGCATGCTAACATTTGCTAATTTGCACTAAACACAAATTACAGCTGAGGCTGATGGGAATAGACAAATTGAAGTATTTAAGTGATGATGATGGTGCTGGATGAAGAGTTAAGGGATGACCAAAGTTATAATAAATCATCCTGAGGGGGAAAGAATGCGTGCACCAAATCTTATGGCAATCCATCCAATAGTTGACATTTAAGTGGTGGATATTTAACTTCAGTTCAAGGCTAAAAATCAAGAAGTATACTGAATTAAAGAGAATTGATATTAACTGTACTCTACTGATTTGAGCTGAACTGAAAAGACCCCTAACGTGCAGGCTTCTATAATAAACCTCATGAGAACACTAATGCAGGGAATACATTACATTTTTTATTGTAAATATTGTATGCAACAATGAATACAGTAGAGCAGTAGGCTACTGTGTGTAAAACTATTAAGCTACATATTTTTGTTTTGACATTTAGCCAAAATAACAGCCACACACAGAACAGGCCACTTAAGTTGCAACCACAGGAATATATTTCATTTTATCCACAAAATACATAATTGAAAGTGAAAATTGAGGATTTTATCATAACAGAAACTTTGCATATATTGTTTGGTTTATTTGACACAATACTACAAGTATCTAAGTATAAAATGCAGATGCTTTTGGATCTAACAAGATTTTTCAGCCAGGTTTTTGTTAGGGAGCTAAATGACAACACCAGACTGCTCAGTGTGGCCAATTACTCAGTGTTTACAATGGCAAAGGCAGCCATGATAGAAAGAAGCTGATGCTAGGACTGTGAAGGACACACACACACACACACACACACACACACACACACATAGACACTCTCTCCAGAGATCTGGGTTAGTGTGCTGCAGTGATACTGAGACAAATAAATACCCTGTGGCTAGATTGCAAACATGAGGAGCAGTGATTACGGCCGACACAAGCAATTCAATACCATAGAAATGAGTATTGATTCTGCCCTGTTGTACCTGCAGCTGCATTCATCATATTACCTGAAATTATTGGTGAGTAAAGGGAAATGTTTGAATGTATTATACTCTGATCCACGACATCAGACATCATGAGCAGCATCTTGCCATCTCATCATTGTAGGCTTTCCACGGTTTCTTTTAACTGAGACTGTATCTACATTTTCCATGGGACTTTGGGTCTGTGTTTAACTTTTCCTATTTTTAAAAGGGGGCAATTACTTTAAATCAATGCTGGTAATTCATTTTGTGCAAAAGCTATTAACCGAGCAGTAAGAAGCCATGAAGGAGCTGGATTGACCATTAAGTGATCTGCAGCATCACGCTTTCTAGAGGTGCACAGAGCGTAACCAGATAGTGACAACACAGACAAGAATATGCAAAACTGATTAGAGAGAGTGTGTAATTTCCCATTCTCAAATTTTTGTCCCCCATCACTTGTACAGAATGAGTTTGATTGAGTCACTAAAATATAAAAAGAACTTGAGTTGCCTTCAGCTATAACCACAGCAGTATGCTAGCAGCAGCAAGTGATTTAGTGATCACTCCTGCCCTAAGGTTCGACTCTCAGGCTACATAGAGGTTTCATTAATTTATGAAGATTGTTGAGGCCATATGTAATGTGAGAAACAGATTTGCAGACAATAAGTCAATAATATCTAAAAGATTATACGCTGCCTAAGCCATAGAGGGTGCTGCAACATCAACAACTATGTTAGAATCATCCACAATTAGAAGTCTCTTGTAAATGGGGCTGTAGAGTGTAACAGCAGGTATGCTGGCTTTGAATTTTAATAAAACTGCATAATAATTTTAGGAGGAGATACACCAAAAAAGCAGTACTTCATGCTTAAGGAAAGAGGAAATAAAGCTCTTAGCACCACCTAAGATTGTGTCCTCTCTGTACCAGTGTCAGAAATTAAAATGAGGTGTCAGTCAAAAACAAACATACTGTACTTGAGACTTTACATTGAGAAGTGACACTTATGCTTATTTTTCAAGAATAAAAGGTTTAAAATCCAGCCAGATTTAAAAGAAAGAGTGTAATTAAAAAATATTTTCGAAGGTTGAAAATGCAAAAATAATTTAGAAACTTGACAGAACATCCACCAGAAATGCATCTTCATGAGAGCAATTCCTCCTTCCTGATTGGCCAGAAGGTGGCAGTGGAGGTTATTGTGCTTACTGTGCAGGGTTCAGCCTCCCCGACTGTGATAAGCTCCTGTCCTCACAGAATTACATGCCCTATTAATGTCTTCCCTTCCTCCTCCCATGATGACCCACTGGCCTGCAACTGCAGAACTCAACCACAATCCAGAAGCATTGCATGGGAGGAACAAATCCTTGTTCCTTGTCCCTCGCTGAACAAATCCTATTTGGACCACACACCCTCTCAACATGGGAATCCCTCCTTTTAATTCACTCTTGTTCCGTCTCCTCTTTCAGTCTGATTGACTCGGTAGATTTGCTCGGATCTTGTGCTTTCCTGGCTGACGTTCTAGGAAAGCAAGAGGAAATCTTTAACAAGCTCAAACTCCCCCCGGTTATCTAGTTTTTAAAATGGAGCAAAATCCAGTGGAAAAATCCACCCAGTTAACCCCCGAAACAAGCCACTAGACAAGTAGATTTAAGGAGCAATTCATATAACGGATTATAGTACCGGAAGGTTTGGTGAGAGGAGTCCAACAGTAACAGCCACTCAGTTTTACCCATACTAAGTCCAGAGGCAACCTGGTGCCTCACAAAACCATCACACCTACCTAACCATTGAAAAGGTGAGTTTAAATTGGGCTCTTCTTCTCAGGAACTCCTACTTCAACACCTACTGGAGTGGCCTTCCTCTACTCTGTATTCAATTAGCCAGTCTGCCAGCAATAATACTGGCACTGTGGCCACCAGGGAGAGTATCATTTCCACTCAGACACCACAGAGGAAGCAGCTAATATCATATTACAATTCAGTATATTATAATGAATGATCTGTGAGGGGCATAGCCAATCTCTCAGTAGGAGACACTATGAGTCTATGTCCATAAATCTCACTTCTCTTCCTACTTGGGATTATGATAAGACTGTAGGATACACACAAAAAAGTCTTAGACATAAATTTGGATTTCTCAGTAATTGCAATACATGTGCACAGACATTTTTCAGTATTTTTTTCAAAAATTTTGCCTGTTTGGACAGATTGAAAAATGTCTTTCTTTTTTCTGATTAAAACTGCAATAATCAATAATTTTATATCCACAATGGATCAGATGGTTATGTATAAAGTGCTGACTGAAGTGTAGAACCCACAGAGATTTATCACCCAACTCTGCAGTTTCCCTCAGCTCTACCAGTGTTGTTTGCATTGACGCTGCCGCTTCAGTATCTTATGATTGTCATGAATTCACAATTATACGACTTTGCAGAGGGCTTTCAATTTGAACCGAAGGATTCAGGAAGTGGAGACACGTCCTTGCATCCACGCACAGACCCGAGCTGGTGGGATGTGGTCTATGCGCCTGACCAGAGAGAGAGAGGAGAAATAAGAGAAAAAGACAGAGAGGACCAACAAGAGAAAGCAGAGCTCTACACTGCAAGTGTTTCACTCACAGTTGTGACTAAAAATAGATGTGTGCGAACTGTAAAAAGTAATACAAAATTCAACCCAAGCAGCCTCTGAGGTTGATAAAACAACAACAATGATGATGACGCAGCCATTGCACTGAACCAATGTTGTCTGCTGGAAAAAAGTCAGCGCAGTCCTACAGTGGACCACTGGCGGAGCTGAAAGCAGACCAGACGACTTGCCTACAAAAGCAGTATCCTAAGCCAATGAAAATTAGCATGTGACAGTGAAATATTCATTGGGTGCAGCGGTGACTGACTGAGTTCAGACATTGGGGTTGGAAAGATACATAGGTTTACTAAGCTCTGTCACTAATAATCATTAGCAAAGAAGTGTAGAAAACATAAAGGTCCTATCCTAGAGGAAACACTGTCTACGGAGTGTTTTATCTTCTTTTAGCTAACTGTTTTGGTTTTACAGCCCACAACTTTTCTGTTCTGGCTCAATGCTCTTGTCACTTCAACCCCATTTCCAGCAGCAGTTTTCAGTAAACATTTCTGATAAACCCACTGTACGCTACCTACCCAGCACCCAAACTTAGAGACAAAGTTAGTGACTGGCTGGTGAACATAGTGGAGCATTTAGCAACTAAAGAACCAGATACTTCCCTCAGGAGTTGGTGGAGACCAAATACAGACCTAAAATAGAGTGAACATTACACTTACAATCATCAAGTAGCCAAAAAGACCATTCAAAAATTAATACTAATGTTGTTCTATTGGGTGTTTAAGGAACTGCTTCCTAACACATTAGCCATGTCAAGATAATTATATGGCAATTTTGTGCTTGTGTTTGTGCTTTGTGTTCCAAAGTGGCTAAAAAATATCATAGGTTTAAAGAATTGAACACATACTGTATGTTAAATTGATGCCAAAATAGAGGCAATCAATACCGGGTTTTGAACTGTTTTTGAAATGTGCAGTTTTGGACATGGGCTTGATGGGTAGCAGGTAATTAACTGGCACTGTAAAATCCAACACTGCAGGCTGACTTGAAATTAGCCTCACCTCACAATCCTGCCATGACAGACAGTGGGTGTGGATGGGTCCTCCTGACAATGAATTAAAAAAACACAACCATGACTCTTCCTGTGGTCCCTGCCCTGTGCAGAGCTCCTCAAAAGGAAACTGTATAAATTGTTGTCATTCAGGTCTGACTTGTAATGATGTGATTCAAACACCGGATAAATAACTAACACAAACCAACACAGAGCTGTAGCAGTCTGCATGGGTCATATTTTTACATAAATGAGCATGTTGCTCTCCACTCTGATTCCACATTCAGCTGCTCGCCATCCAGCGACCTATGCGCTTTCCCCCTTGTGTCCAACACAGCAGTTTTTGCAAACCCTCATTTCCTGCCTTCAGCTGCCCTGTGGCATCCTCTAATTCCCTCTCTCCACTTTCCTTACTCACTCTCTCCATCCCCAGCTTTCCTGTTGCTATTGGTTGGCCAGACACATGCTCACACACATGCAAACTCCTTTTCACCCTCTCAGTCCTCCTTCCTCCCTCCTAGTCTCTCTTTATCTTGTGCTCTACCTCTCTAGCTTCCAGCATGCCTCTCACTGTTTTCTATCTTCCCCTTTTCATCTCCCACTCTCTCCCTCTCTCTCTACATGCAGCTCACATGCTCGGCGCTCAGCGCCCACCATCAGCTCCATCCAGCCAGGCTGCAGTACCGATGAAGGAAGCGATACTGGCTGAGCTGAACAAATCTGCTTGCCAAAGATCAACTCTCTGAGGACATCTGGCCAACTCAAGACACAAGGCCACTGGTGTTCATCCACAGATAATTACACTTGTGTGTTCCCCTGGGAATCAATTCAATTTATTAGCAGGAGAGCCAATGGACCATTTACTTACCACTTCCTAATCAGTAAAGCTTCATTTATCACAACAGGTTGATCTTGTACATGACCTAAAAGAGCACTCACTATGAAATACATAAGTATACATAAACCAAACCCAACGTCTTAAAGTAATAGTTTGCTGCTCTTGCTGAGATTTAGATGAGAAGATCAATACCACTCTCATGTCTGTATATTAAATATGAAGTTGGATATAACAGCAGGTTAGCTTAGCTTAGTATAAAGAGTAGAAAACTAACAATATGTGGTTCCCAGGGTGCTTTTGTGCCATTGGTGAGCCACATAGGTGCTGGTGGATTCTGTTACCTTTGCACCACTAGCATTAGGCTGGTGGTTTCCTCTTGTTTCCAGTCGGTTTAATGGACAGACATGAGAGTGGTGTCACTCTTCTCATCTAAATCTTGATCTAATATCTCACATACTACCCATATGTGTTCTATATTGAAAACTTAACTTAAATAACAGTATTCAGCAAACTAAATTTGTGATGGAAGGCTGAAGACCTATTCAAGAAATATGGAGAATCTATGAACAAACACAAGAGACCAAGATAGAGTCTGTATTATAATGTTATTTTGTATATATTGGTATATATGCTGACAAACCAAAATATCATGTATTATATACCTGTTTTAGTGTTATAAATTCATAGAAGCATAAAGTCAACAAACTATTTCAGCCTTTACAAACATCAGCTTCAGCTTTGCTGCCCGCTACCAGTGAATAAACCCTGTCTCGACTCTGCACAGCACTGCAGCTGGCTGCCTGCTCTCATCTTCAGTCAAAGACTACAAGGTGGGCAAAACCCCTACTGAAAATCAATGCAGTTTACAGTGCAATGTGTGGGAACATTAGTCAGGTTAGAGTCAGCTCATTTCATGCAGAAGGGTCTCTACTGCTACAACAGGTTCTGCAAGCTGACAGATATATACCCTGAGAATATATATTAGCATTTAAACTCACTAGTTCTCTGTCTAGAGAAGTTATGACTAATGAATGCTATTATACTGGTGCCGCTTTATATCCCTGTCAAACTCACAACCAAAGCATGTTTTGGTATGCTGATCCAGAGCCATTTAATCAAGGAGGTAATTCACACAAAAGTCTCAGCCTCTGAGATTTGTAAGGACCTGTCAACTTATAATAGGAAATGCAGACACATTTACGATCTGTATTCCACGAGGCCGAACAAACATTTGATCTTTAACCGAGGCTTATGCCATGTCAAAGGTTAATGAGAGGGCTGCTTTCCGTAGTAGCCTCCTTCAATCATATGTACCATTAGCTGCCATCTTAAAAGGTCCTAGTATAGAAAAGGTTATTCCTTTGGAGTAATAGGTGCCAACTCTGCCCTGCCATTGTTGTGTCTGTAATCATGGTGACTAGGACTGCTCTTTTGCCCCGTTGTTATTGCTAGTGGTCTATTGGAGTCATACAGCCAGTGTTTCTATGGCAACATGCACAACAAAGGCCATGATGGTCCATTTATTTTAGGTGACAGCCCAAACTCAATAAAGGGGGAGATGATAAAGTGAGAGAAATGAATGTGAAGGTGTAAAAGCCATGGTCCGTTACTAAACGAATCCTGTCAGAGAAAAACAGTACTATTATTGTGTGTGGCTCATGCAAGAACTTGCAAAGTGCTCATGTTTTTGTTGCTGTTAGTTAAACAATTCCTAGTAAAGAGGACGAAGTACACGAATAACAGGATATAGTTTGTTTAAGATGAAGTTAAGATGACTGTTAATCATCATTTGACTGCTTTTTGCTTCTGACCTTATAAAGTCCTTTGGGACAAATTTGTAGTAGCTTAATTGATAATGAAGATAAGCGCAAGTTTCAGCCCTATAAGAAAGTATGTAGCCACAAGCGATGCGGCATGATTAATTAGAAAATGCTAAATCTATATTATTATTTCCCCAACTTGTTGCACCTTGCATAACACCACAGATGGGTTGGTTCTTTTCTTTTGGCCTCGGGTTGGGACCATGTAAGTAAAAACTTTACTAAAGAGTCAATACCAGTAATCTTTGAACATCTAAACTCTAGTCTACTATCTCGCTTCCCACACACACAGACTGAGAAGCAACAGCCACATCAGCAAGACAGACTGCAAGAACAACAAATCTGTTGATCTGAAATAGGTGATAATATCAGGTTACTATGTGCAGGCGAAAATCTAAACATCAAAGCACAACAAAAGCAAAAGTTGGATGATGAAGACAGATGGCGTAAGCAAGTGAACTCGGTGTGAACCTTCTTTTGGGCCACAACCAAGTTCAAAGCATCTCCTTCTACTCCACCTACAGACCTCCACCTACAGACCATACCTGCAGACACACAAAGACTAACATGTTATTTTAGTAGATATATCCAATAAATAATACCAAAGCACAAGAGCACTTTACAAATCACAAGTAGAGTCTTTGAATTTTGCTGTCATTGCCCCAGCCTGGTAGATGGTGTGTGGTCAGCACATTGAACAGAGGTGATAAAAGCTGGAGAAAGACTTTAAAGAGCAGAGTTGTAGCTGCAAGGCCAATAGATTGGTGTCTTTGCTTATAAATGTGCTCTGCTCAGCAGTTCATGCAGCTGTGCTCAAACATGTGACTCATTCACTGCTTGTGCTGATCATCTAAAAAGGTCAAGACAACACTGAACATATGGTCCCTCACAAACGATGCCGTTCGCCTCTGGGTGAATCAGCAATAAACATGTCACATTGTTATTGAATCTGTGAAAAGTGAAATTGAAAAAAATCCTGAAACACAGTGTTGAGATGCAACACACCTCCTGTCAGTATCTGATCAATAGTGTCGGAGACACTGTGCGTGACAAATAAAAGATGACTGATCTATTGTTTCCCAATAGATAATAATGAGATTCAGTAAATAAACAACTGTCAATGTGCCATCACTTAATCTACAAATACACTGTGTAGATTGCCTTATACAATCATAACTGTGTGGTCCTTTGTTGAATTTACATTACTCAGCATGTTTCATTCAGCTGGGTTTATGTTTCATCAACAGCATGTTTTTTCCATGTTTTATAAAATCCACAACAATTCAGGTAATAACCTTATTCAGGTTCATATTATTACATGTCAATTTTGTATTGACTATTACCATTCAAATTGTTGTCAAGATATTACACTCAAAACCAAAAGTGTCAACCTGTTGGTGGCACTACAGGAAAAGCTAGAGGATCATAAAGGGCATAGCATTCATCCTCTAGGTGCCATGAATGACGGAACAAAATTTTATTGCAAACCATTCAGTAGTTTTTGAGATCTTACGGTCTGGACAGACTAACGGACTCTGCCAACTGCAGAGCCACACCGCCAGCAAGCATGACTGCCCAAACAATGAAAAGATCAACAGGAACTCAAACCTCAAACCTGATCAACAGAAAATCAAAGCATATAAATAATTGCTTTGCCATGCCAAGACTAGGTGTAAACCACATATATGGCTGGACAATATATGGGTGGTGCCCCCAACAGGAAACAACAACTACCTCATTGCTAGCAAGCTAGTTGTTTGTAGCGTTTTGTTTAAGAGGAATTACATACACCGAGCAAGAGAGCTAGAGAGATAAAGAGGCCATCAGTAACTGCTAATCTAAAGAAACTAGCAGATCTGAATAGTGTGTTAACAGAAATGCCAGCACTGAAATGCTAGAGGAGTTTTAATTTGAAACGGGTACAGGAAATGTTGAATTTGTTTTAATGCATTATGCAGTAACTTTAAAAGGTCAAATGGGAGTGGAACAAAATGATGCATCATACTAAAACACTGTTATGATCAATTATACATATAAAACAGAGGAATTAGAAATAAAGACCTGCCTCTAATAAAGACCTGTTACCTTCTGCAGTTGAGGTAAATAAAGGCCCTGGTCACAAAACTGTGGATTTGCTAATGACGTAATAGAAAGTGTTCCTGCCAAATTATTTTGACAGAGCAACGGCAAATGGGAAGTCCAACACTTGGCTGGCCGACCAATGGTGTAACTTGATCACTCAACTCTGTCACTCACCCAGTCAGTCAGTCAGTGACAGATGTTCACAGCTGTAGCGTTGGCCCGTGGCCAGTCCAGCCAACAATAACTGATCTCTGGAAAGTGCAGAGCACAAACATCTCATGTATCTTTAGATAATTAATGCTGTTAAAAACTATGCATTGCAGTTAAAATGCCCAACACACCCTTGGTACACCCCTAACAGATTTTTTCACATTCTTGGCCTAATAAAGTCTCTTTTTAGGGTTGTTTTGGTGTGTAAAAACAGTTTTGATGCATCTATCCTGGTGACCAAGCAATTTAAGGGGCTGACCATGACTTGCAAAGTCTCCTTTGTAGCATGTCACCCCCCCATCTCTCTCTCTCTGTCTCTATCCCATAATTTCCTGTCATATCTCTACTAAAAAATCTCTATTAAAAAGATACATACAACTATGTATTTTGTTGCACCTGTTAGGGCACGACAACGTACCTTTTCCAATCTTAATAGCACAGACCACACATAAGTCTTGTATGTGATGCTGGTATAAGGACAACTGACCTGCATCCATATGCAAACATCATATCACACACAGTCTCTAGTAAAGTCCTCATCAAGGCACCTTGATCTGTTCCTCTAAGCTCTAATTAAATCTCTCCTACCCCTGTGTTTGATAGCGTGTGTGTTTGTCTGCCAGACTGAGTGAGGTCAGGTCAGATGTCATACAGTCAGGGGTGAGATATAATAGACACATCTTAAAGCTGGGAATTTTTTATCTATGTGCATTCATGTGTTTGTTTGTCTGAATGAATGAGCTCAAACATGGGAAGTTGTATCAGCTCAAATCAGAAGAGATCAAAGTCAAATGACGAAGCATTGACTGTAGGCTAAGCTGAGTCTAAACACCACTATTCACCTCAGCACATAGTGACGTGTGTTTGTTGTGGTTTCTGAACACAAAGCCTGTGTCAGCTGTGTGAGCCCCCTTCAATTTGGATCAAAGCATATCACAACCCTTAAGAATGAATTTTCTCTTTATAAGAGAGGTCAACTGTCGGAGAGGGAGAGATGGTTTCACTCAAGTCCAAAATTTTATGATCAGATTTATCAATCTTTTAGCATAGGCCTTAAAAGAAGCATCATTTGGGCTAAAAATATCTTAGCTGTCTTGACTGGCATGGGTTACACTAAAGACTGAATGGTAGAAATTCTTCTTTGATCCTTCTCTGATGATGCCCCGTGTTAATCACTGTTGAGGAAAAATTACAGTATCTACATGCACTGCAATTTAAATTCTGTCCATCTGGAAATACAAATCAAATACTGATTTTTTTGGAACACACATTGCTTGAGAGTATGAGCCTATGTCGATTTATTGTCGATTTGAAACAATTAGTTGATTAATTGATAAGTAAATCAACAAAAAAAGGTTAAATAATATCATTTAAATCACTGACAAAGCAAAACCACCAACATTTCATGGTTCCAGTGTCTAAAATATGAGAATGTTACTTGTCTTACAAGAGAGTAAATTGAATAATTTTGGGGGATTTTTGATTGCTGGGATCCAACTAAGGATGATTTTCATTATTGATTAATCTGCCTATTTTGTATTATTAATTGCTTAATTGATTAGCACCAAAATATTGTGAAAAAATATTCCACACAAATGTGCAGGGCCAGAGGTGCATCTGCAAATGTCTTGTTTTGTCTAACACAAGACACTCAGTTTACGATGATATATGATGTAGAAAAACAGGAAATACTCTCATTTAATAAGATGAAATCACAAGATTTGCTTGAAAATTGACTGATGATTAATTTATTATCAAAATAGTTCCATTTTATTCAAGCTCTTTAAATCAGCAGATTAATCAATAATGAAAATACATTTTAGTTTAAGACCTTCTTCATTGTAAACATCATCAAGAATGGTCTTGAATAAAGACTTATTTTGTCAGATTTACTAATTTCCTCTGCCTGCCTAATCCCTCTCTGGGTTAAGCCCTGCTGTATATATCCCAGCATACACTGGGACACTGGCCAGAAGGCAAGACCACATCCACAACAGGACACCAATCTCAGGACTCCCACAGGAATCATTTTTTTACTTTGAAGACAGCTGCTCCAGGAAAATAAATCCCGAAATAGGCTAGGTGAAAATACAGCAGGTGCAATGAATCTACCACTGATATAATGTTTTCATGTTTTAAGACCGAATATGGGAATAACTGAATTTATGAATGGGCACTTTTTTACAAACATCTCTTTGCTGTATTATAGTCTTTTTTTTTTTCTTTAGGCCAATTTGATTTGCGCAGGTGTTTGGGAATTCCAGCACATTCCAGGACCCGGCAATGAGCAGCCCCCTGGGGTGGTCGCACCGTTGGTATCACCTAATTGATGCCTTCTTCGGCTGCCGGTGACGTCGCTCCAATAGCATCATGCCATGAAGTAAGCCCCCACTCTCTCCACTCCAATTCGCATGCACTTTACAGAGCCACTGCGCTGCTCACACGCCAGCCCGCTGCAACCACTCACGCCTGGGATATCACGCTGAAATACCCGTGCATCGTCCCTGCAAGACCGCCTAACAAAACCAGAGGCACACACATACACACACCAGGAAACAATGCTCTGACAGATTCAAGAAAAGTTACATAATCAAACACCGTTAGAGAGATTCACAAATAGGTGATAAATATAGAGGGTTTTTTTTTTTTACTCCCCATCAGTCTGGCACAGCCATCACTACTGCAAAGGGGCCAAGGAAATGAGCTGTCACATCTATCAAAGCTCCCTCTGCAACCCCCGGTGCAAAAATCAATCAAGAGGTCATCAGCACTGGAGAGACAAAATAACGTAAAAAGCTAAAGAACTGTGGATGCAAATATTGCTGGGAGTCAAGTCTGGACCTGTGGGGACCTCAGCGTCCAGATACCCAGTCTGAGACCTTCAACGTAAATGGCAACTTCCCACGCCGCTCAGTAGCCAGTCTGTGGGATGAAAATACACGCCTTTTGCCATATGTGCGCACAGTCTACACCGCCGACGCACCGGTAGCAGCGCCGGCGTCACACGGAGAAGGACCCGCTGTCAACAAACCAAACCCCGGCAAACAAACACTTCACGTTCACTCTCACTACGTCGTGCAGTCCCCAACCGCCGCCGCCCCGCTTACCTCCGATGGTGACCCGTTTTGTCTTTCTTCCCCTTCGGCCTCCTCTTTCTGGCCTGAATGGCCATCACTGCCGGAGTGAGGGTGCGTTTATCCACGGGCATGACCGACGTCCGAGTACGGGGAAGGGTGTAGGAGGGACGGGGAGAGAGAACAAACACACATCATCAGGCTCTAAATCTGGCTGGCAAGGGTCATTTAGCGTCGTGTAGCGAGTCCTAGTAGGCTTTCTACTGGCGTAACTTCCGCCACCTTTCATGTTTAAAACAACCAGAAGTGGGGTAGCAAAGCCGAGTTAAAGGCTGAGGGATACGCACCTTTCCTGGAGCTCATGTTTCCTCCTCTTCCCCTCAGCAGGAGCAGGCAGAGCGGCGGCAGCAGCCGGAATCTCTCTCTCTCTCTCTCTCTCTCTCTCTCTCTGTCTCTCTCTCTCTCTCTCACACACACACACACACACACACACACACACACACACACACACACACCTCTCTACCTTTGGATGACACGCGCTCCCTCTGTCGTTTGCAGCTGGAGTCGCGTGCAGTCCTGCGTGGACCTGCGCCACAACTGCACAATGTATTTGATAGATAGAGTTTTTTTCTGAGTGTGGTTATCCCTCATGAAATGGTAGAAAATATAATGTAACAAGAAAAATTTACAAAATTCATCGTTCAAAAAAAGAAAAAGAAAATCTAAATCCTATAGGTTAGGCTACTTGTACTACAGTACATTTTCCTGAAGAACTGTAGCCTCATTCGGTAGCCTACAGTTTTTAGGTATTTTCTTCACTTAGTATTTCCAGTTTGTGCTGCTTTGCTCTCCACACTTTACATTCAAAACATGAGCAGCTGTCAAGCAGTTATGAAGTGTGACGCACTGCTGTAGATTAAACTAGTCTACAATTATAAAGTGGTTAAAATTGACCAATGAACAAATAATGAAATGCTGACTTTTACCTTTGTTAAATATTGCAAAAACGTCTGTACTTCACTTCAATTGAATTTTGCAGGTAATATAACATTGTAAAAAAAATACTTGTGATATTTCACTTTTTTTCTTCAGTAGATAATATTTCTTTACATGGATAGCATTTGGTTGCCCTGGTGGCCTGGGGGTACAGCATGCTGATCATGAACTATAACGTTGCTGCTTTTATGTTGCATGTCATTCCCCATCTTTCCGTGTTTCCTGTCATTTTGCTGCTGACTCTCTAATAAAAGTATAAAATACCCCAAAAAAAATTATTATATTAAAATGATAAGCTAAGACCTCACTATAGACATTTTGTCTCAAAGAAAAGCAACCTACTTTACTGCATGATGTTTAAAGCAACACAGGGAGCCAAAAAGAAACAAAACTGAGGTGCAGCAGTTTAGCAGTGAACCTAATCTTGTTCTCCTCAGCTGCGTTACACTTTTACAAAGCACCTATGTACTGTATCACTACAAAAGCTTGGTAGCAAGCCCGGGGTGCTGCTTCTATATTATTTATAGCGAGTTGTGTGTTTTTTGTATTGCTGTCTACAGCCTACTCTGCTTTGTGCTATTTCAACAAGGTTTGTTGGACATTTGACTTAGATTTTGATGTTTTATCGGGTCTCATCTTCAATCTTTCATGATGCTCAACAGATCTGTTACTCGAGGTTATTATGAGAAACAGCAGGGTCATTAATAATGTGAAATTTTTAGTTTCCCTACAGACAATTGAGAATTGGACTTGTGTTTATGGATAACAATATCTGTTAAGACCACATAAAGCTCCTTTGCTAAGTCTGAGATCACAAAAGATTTCATTACCAGAGTGCCAAGGTCCACATTTGTGACTAGAGGTGCAATAGTTATAATCTCAAGCCCCTTACATGTTTACAAAAGAGTTCAAATATCAAGTAAAAGACTGTGTAGGCATTAACAAGGCTTTGTTCCCTCTAACTGTATTTGCAAATCCATATCACCATTACCAGAAAATATGATTTGACACCTTGTAACTCCATCCTGGATTCTGTCATTGTAAACCACCCATTTCTCTCTCATTTCATTCACTTAGCAGCAGTAACTGAAAGAGGATATCGTACAGGTTTTTGCTCAGGGACATTTCATATCTAAATATGGGATATATTCGGCTTTAGTGAGTCTATGCAGAGAATCATAAGCAGGGACATTTTACTGCTGAACTTACCACTACTCCCATTTTAATTTAGAAGTCATAAGATGGAAAAGTGACAGCAAAGGGTTTCAAGTAGCCTACCAAAATATTTGAATTTCCGCACCTTCACGAGGGAGTTGGTCGGCTATTTAATCACTGCAGCTCACCATTCAGTTAAATTATACTTTCACTCATGTAAAATGTGATTGGCAATACTAATGATGGTCGAATGGGATATTAGCAAAATGGAGGATTATCAGCCAGTATTGTCCTTACCTGTCAAGGTAAGGACTTTAACCCTCACGACTAATTAGCCGTATTTGTCTGCTACAAAAGTGTAGCCATGATTGCAGCACTTAGATATAACTGTTTGAAAGCAGATGTGTGTTCATGTGCTCAAAGAGAAAAAAAAAACAGTATATTTTAAGAGAACTGTAATTTACCATGCCAAACAGACAAACTGACTTATTTGCTAGTTTATTAATTATACTGCCATCTAGCACCACAGTAATACATCCTATCTTTATATATTATTAGAACTGAGGTACTGATTCAGCTTTATCGTCATTTTGGAGGTGATCTATCATCTGTCCTCAGCGAAAAGGATGGTAAAAAATATGAATGCCTCTCAGCATAAGGCAATACATTGCATCAGCACTAAAAACTAAAGCCTGCTAATAAAGTTCTTTATTGGGGAGTAAAGGTTTAACAGGCATATTTAAGAGCCAATCACATTCCCCTGTTCCATTGAATTACAAACTATTACAGATTTTTAAAAAATATTACAGTCTAAAAGTAAAATCATAATACTCCTACTCTTTTAATTATTTTTCAGTATCCTCACATTCCCCTACCTTTCACTCTGATAAGAACTGACCTTACATAGCATCAATCTCTCCATGTCAATGTTCAAACAAGAAAACAAAATAAATAAGAAAGTAAATAAAAAGTAAAATAAATGGTTGATATTTCCCAAATAATTTGTCAGAGCTGCCTATCATGTCACACATGATCTTTCCTGTTTCAGAAAAAAAGACATTCTTAAGCCACTGAGAGGTGATCTGGCTTTCTACTGAAGTCACCAATTATTGCAATAAAGGGGCAGTTCTTAATTCTTGTCTTAAATATTATGGACATAAAATTGTCTTACCATGGCATCTAGCTAGCTGTACCTAATAAACTGACACCTGAGTGTATCTTGCACAACAAGATCTGTGATCTGTGGTGGGAGGGTTTTGGCTCATTTCACTGAGTTAATGTTATCGCTGCTTGATTTATTGTGTATTTTAGCACCACAGATTACTTCACGTTCAGTGAGTAATCCATGTGGTTAAACCGAGGGCATTCAACACCTCTATGGTTAAAAGGCACCGCTGGGATTCGAACCCAGGATCTCCTGTTTACTAGACAGGCGCTTTAACCAACTAAGCCACGGCGCCGTTGTCGTGCCCTCCGCGTGTCAACCTTCACAGGAGACATAGAGCTGTGCCCCTCGCTATAGGGCAGTGAGGGTCAAATGTGCCACATTCTCAAAGCGCCTCACGAAAATACAATTGATAAATAGATTCAAAGCCTATGTCCGTCTCAGGGGAAAATCAAAATAAAATTGTGAAAAATGCTCATCATTTTGTTTTCAGAACAGGTGTGTTTAATAGCCTATCATAGAAAACTGGGAAACTAGAAACTAGCAAGGTACAGTGACGTGGAAAAAACTATGTCACTGTAACTTGGTTTTGTCCATATCCATAAAACTGTCATTTTTTCATCTTACTAGCTGTAATCTCTAAAGTCTAACAACTTCTACAGCACTTTCTCCTCATTACCCTGCTGATATTAGGCTACATGTCTGAGCTAATCATGACCACTGGACTGGTCATGGACTCCTCTCTTCTCTGGAGCCCTGATGGTTAGCTCATTAAAGGCCATAATAAGTTTATTTATACAGCACTTATCAAAATCAGAAATTACAAAGTGCTTTTCAAGGCAGGCATAAAAGGGAAAAAGAAACTACAAGTTGGGTGACAGTTTTTGCTTTTGAGTTGTTCATCTTTTCCAAAATAGACAATCTTTGAGTAAAGCTAACTCGAGGATTGACTGGTCTCTAACCACACATATACAGTGGGCGGGCTTTAGGGTAGGATCTGTATCCGGCACGTACACACACACACACACATACACACACGTGTGAGAAAAGCTGTCGTTGAATCCTGCTCCGGTATCTTGTAAACCTCACCAGACACAGGTATGTTAAAGCAGCTTTCTGGGAAGAAACAACAACGCGTTTCATGTTGCTTACACCGAGGTTTGCGCTTAGCTTTGCTGCTAGCTACGCTAACCTCAACCAGTGGTGTTAGCCAGCTAATCGATGGCCATGCCGATACGCTAGCAGCTCTGCTAACTTTTTGAGTGCTCAGCAGTATCTCCATTATGTCTCTTAGTGGCTGCGTCAAGCTCGGGTCCGTGAAGAAGTCTCTGCAGGTGTTCATCAGCTCAGAGACGAGACGTGTTTCCCTGAGTCACAGTTGTCTGTTGCTGCCTCATCCACACAAACGGTAAGTAAGTTGCATCATTGTCTAGGCCATTAACGTCAGTTTTGTTGTCTTTACTCGTGTTAACACCGCAGTGCAATGTTAACAGCTGTTTTTTGAGCTGATTTCAGTGACATCCCCACACCTCCACAGACTTTAGAAACATGTGAATAGTCAAAAATGATGTAGCGTAGGCCAAGTTTTCCTGATATTAAGAGGAAGAGTACTTTAGCTTACACACAGCTACAAACATGTCAAGTGTGATGATTTACATTGTGATTTAATGTAAAGCAAGGATGCAAGAGTCCTGCTGACTAGGCAGCATCATATTACTAACAAACCTAACATAATAAATATGTGTTGATATTATCAGATTAGACTCGGTCAGCAGGCTATCTTCTTGATCGCTGTCTAGCTCTTTCTAAAAAAATGTGATTTGGTAGGCACCTATATATTACTTCATGCACCCACAAGCCCCATATGGCCTTGTGTCACAATTTCTTTTTTTTAATTGAAGATTCCTCCTTGATCTAATGTGGCTTTGATTTGTCACTTTGGACAAAAGAATCTGCCAGATGAATACATTCTTATGGCTATTTTTCCCCACTGTCATGTTGGCTCTGAAACATCACAAATTAACCTATGTGTTGTCTATTCACAGGCAGTTCTTTAGACCGGATATAAATTACAGGAGGGCCAGCGAGCTCATAGAAAGACAGTAACATCAATGAGGTGGGAGAGAAAAGTCACCCACATACAGAGTTGATCATGTTAAATCCCACCTCACTTAGAGAAAGAAATCTAGTCCAATTGGGACTTTATGGCGTCTTGGTGGCTGAGGGGTTTAAGCTGCTGACCATGTGATCTAAACATCCCGATCCCTGGTTCAAGTGCAGTAAGGGTCCTTTGCAGCATGTCAACAAAGATCCCCTCTGCACTCTCTCCTTGTTTTCTTTCAGCTCTGTACTGTTCCCCCACCTAATAAAGGCAGAAATCACATCACCAGTGTATTTTTAGAAAGCTCCTTCCAGAGCCACGGAAGACATTATACAAATGTTTTTCCCAATAGGAGTATTCCCCATGATAAGTAAACCTAAATTTCAAATGCAAAATTGGTAGGGTATCCCCTTAACTGTCCTCTGTTTATATTTTTGAATTAAAACATGTTTTTTGTGTCCTCTCCCTTTCCAGTTTGGCTCTGATGGCTGAGTCAGAGCCTGTGCCTGTCCAGGTTGGAGAGAAGAGAGGCTGTCCAGAGAACAAAGGCGAAAACACACCATCAAAGAAACCCAGAGTAGAGAGTGATCACGAAAATGGAGGCCCTCCCCACCAAGACGAGGAGGAGGAGCTTGAGGGCGAGGCGGGCGAAGGAGAGGAGGATGGGGAGACCTTTGCCAATATGATGAAGCATGGTCTCACTGAGTTGGATGTGGGCATCCTGAAGTACGTCAGTGACCATGAGGGCTTCTCAGGAATCCTGAAGGAAAGGTTCGTCCTCAAGAGTCAGTAAATATTTTGCATAAGTTTCCTCAGAATGATTCAGTTTGGTTTGTTTAACAGATGATTTCTTGTGGTTTGTCCTCAGATACTCTGATTTTGTGGTGCATGAAATCAACAAACAAGGAAAGACAGTGCATTTAGACGACCTCTCCATCCCTGCCGTGGCCGAGGTAAGATACTGGATTAAATTTCAATCACAAGTTGTCTCATTAATCTTTTACTAACATGCATAGTTGTTCAAGTATGAACCTAGTCAGAGATTAAACTTGTTGTAAACTTGTTGCCATGTTTCAAATTCATCACACGTCTAGACTTGAGGTCATGGTGATAAAAATCGTTGTAAATGATATTGACAATGTTTCCAAAACTGATATTTAAAGGAAACATTTAACCTGTTTTCTCCAGTCCTGGATCAGGTCAGATGATGCTTCTCTGTGTTGTTTCTTCTATGTCAGGAAGTCCCAGAGGCTGAACAGCAGCCAAACGAATCTGATGTCCTGACTGAAGAGCAGAAGAAGGAGCTCGGAGAGCTGCAGCTCTTCAAGAATAAAGAGGGCAATGTCTCCATTGAAGTAAGTTTATGCTTACTGGATCCCTTTATGACATCAATTAAAACTCATGTAATGCCCTTACCCTTTTCCTTAACTTCTGTAGGTGATGGATGATACAAAAGAGAAGAGGACACTGGTTCACAAAGCCATCAAGACCCAGTTTCCTGGTCTGGAGACTAAGACAGAAGAAAAGGAAGGGCGCAAGTTCATAGTGGCATATCACGCTGCTGGGAAGAAAGCTCTAGCAGGTATGTAGAGAGGCGACAGGACAGCGAGCGAGTCTTAGACCGTCTATAACCAGTCAATTAATTTAAAGATCAGAGAGAGGATTTATTGCATGTTGTTTTTTGTCTGCTGCAATGCATGTGGTCACAGCTGAAATCCAGAGCAAAATACAATGCATGCTCTTGTGCGCATGAGCATGATCCACACACCTGCATGATTCTGCCCAGATCTTTACTCATAGTGGTTTTTTTAACCAGCAGCTTTTGGTTATGGACTGACCTTGTTTTTCAGTGGAATGCTCTGATTGAGATTATGACTTGGTTTGGTCAGACCAAACGCTATAAACAAAAATAAGGAAAGCAGAGACACAATATCATGGTGCATTGGGGAAAAAAAAAAAAACCTGCACCTTTTGTTGCATAAACCATTTAAATCCCACGCTCCGCTCTCAGGCCCGTGCATGAGACCTCACCTCTGACAACTCGCCCCACAGTCCATAAGAATCTCTTTCTTAGTAACATTATTCTATCCTCCTTTTGCTCTTCTCTGGTGGATAGAGGTCAAAACAACTGCAGGTAAGAACCTATTCTCCACACAGCACAGAGGAAGTGGTTAAAACCCGCATTGAGTTGTGTGTTGGTAACTAGTTGTGCTTAAGATACTCTTTTAATTTCCATCTCGTCTTGCAATATAGTGATTGAAAATGATCTTGATTAAAAGCTGAGGTTTTTGGCACAAAGATGGTTTTGATTGAGGTAACCATGCTCAGAATTGTATGGAAGAATAAAATATATAGTATAGTATAGCAGGAATATTGGGAAATTATTTAAAAAAA
Source organism: Seriola lalandi dorsalis (assembly GCF_002814215.2). Taxonomy (NCBI): domain Eukaryota; kingdom Metazoa; phylum Chordata; class Actinopteri; order Carangiformes; family Carangidae; genus Seriola; species Seriola lalandi. The sequence goes on along the minus strand of NW_019522827.1, from coordinate 1,015,028 downwards.
AAAAAAGTTTTTGTATTCTTGCGCTGTATTTCAGTCCAACTTTTTTTTTCTGTGTCCATAAAAGCACCAAGGAAACACTTCTGGCCCAAAAACCGTGGCAGTTTTTGCCACTTTGTCCTGTACAAGGAGAATAAAGACACCATGGACGCCATCAATGTGCTTTCAAAGTTCCTCAGGTCTGATTGCAGCACTTTTCATTTGCTTTGTAACAAAGTGATCATATAGCAATTGGAGATAGACCAATAGTCTATTTGCCCAGTGAAATGTTTGTAGTATAGAACCATTATGACGATGCATTTCTTTCTAGGCTCAGACCCAACATGTTTTCCTACATGGGAACCAAGGACAAGAGAGCCATCACTGTGCAGGAGATTGCTGTGCTCAAGTGAGTTTGTGTGATACTGAAGGGAAATCACTACATTTTAGTGCTGTTTTTTTGTTTTTTTTCCCCAAATTTTCTGAGGATGATTGTGAATGGCTGATACTGAATATGTTTCATCCTGCCAGTGCAGGAGGTGTCTCTGCCGTTATCAGGCAGATGATCTGTGGATGAGCTCGTTGCTCTGGAGCAGTAATTAAAGAAATCTTTCCTCTGTGTCCCAACAGGATCACAGCGGAGAGGTTGGCTCACCTCAACAAGTGCCTCATGAACCTCAAGCTGGGAAACTTTAGCTACAAAAACCATCCTCTAAAGCTCGGGGAGCTGCAGGGAAACCACTTCACTGTGGTCATCAGGTCAGACAGGAGTTTTGTTAACGTGTTATACCTCATTCCTGTGATTTGCTGTGGATGCTGAGTAGCTGTAAACTGGAGGACACGTCCAGACAGTTGAAATCTTAATGAAAATTAGTAGTTGGGTAGTTTGCTAACAAAAAGAGGGGAACATACTACACAATAGAATCGAGTCATACCTCAAATTTGGGCTACCTAACTACGTTGCAGGACCACGTTTAAATTTGTTCATATTCTAGTTCTCTGATGTAATCATTATGGTCAAAGTGCACTCGCTAACAAACACTACGTCTACGATTCTATGACTGACGAATAAGTAATAAACTGTTACCTCAGTGTGAGTCTTGTAGCATCTCCTGGTGTTAAATTAATTCACTTTCACCGCCATGTCGGTGAACTCTCAGATCTGTGGGCGAAGTCCCCCGGATTTTTATTTAAATTTGGAAATCCCTTTTATCTAGTTTTTCTTTTAGTTTTGCTTCTTGCCTCCATTTTGTAAAAAAGATACAGTATTCTCTCTGAACATACTGTGTCTAGTGTGTGTTAACACTGTATAACTTGTTGATGTCTTTGTGTATCAGGAACATCTCAGGAACAGATGAGCAGGTCCATCAGGCCCTGACATCCCTCAAGCAGACAGGTTTCATCAACTATTATGGCATGCAGCGCTTCGGCACCACAGCTGTGCCTACGCAGCACGTCGGCAGGTAAGGTCGTGACATAGAAACACTGGCATGAATTATGACAGGATGGTTTATTCAAGTGTTGTTTCCTCCTTTTGTTTGGGACAGAGCCATCTTGAGAAATGACTGGAACGAGGTGGTGGATTTGATTCTGAAACCTCGTCCTGGAGGTAACAAACTTTGATTTATTTTTTATTTTTTACTCTATTTTCTTCCCTCTGTAAAGTATTTAAAATTTTTCCTCCATCTTTATTGCTCTCTTCAGCAGAGAAAGAGTTCCTGGTCCGCTGCAGGGAGGAGTGGGCGAAGACTCAGGACCCGGAGGCAGCCCTGAAAAAGCTGCCCAACAAGCGCTGTGTGGAGGGGCAGCTGCTGCGAGGCCTGTCTATGTACGGCAAGAAGAACATCGTCACCGCCTTTGGACTGGTTGGTTTTATGCTAATAATGGAACAACATGAAAAAAGAGTCCAAAGTTACCAAAAATTCCAGTTACATTGGGCAGATGCCATGTATAACCGGATGAATGAGATAAAGCAGGATGCTACTTGGAAAAGAGCTCTCAGTACATTAACACATTAACCAATGTTTTATTTACATCCAGCAAGACAAGTTTCTACTCTCTCTGATGACTGCTGTTTTCTTTTCCCCCAACAGATCCCCCGTAACAACCGTCTGATGTACATCCACAGTTACCAGAGCGTGGTGTGGAACACGATGGTGAGCCGGAGGATCGAAGCCTTCGGCCTGAAGGCGGTTGAGGGGGACCTGGTGCTCAGAGGAAGTTAGTGGTTCATCTTTTCTTTCAGCTCACTAATGTTGATTTTGACATTTTGGGAAATAGGCCTTTTTTCTTTCTTATGTGAAAATCCCAATTTTCTAGGGTTTGATTGGATTAAACAAATAAGAAATTACATTTTAACAGGTCTGGTAGGCAGATTTAGTTCCTCTGACCGAGCCAGGCTAGCCATGTCCATCTGTTTTCAGTCTTTATGCAACACTAAGCTAACATCATATTTTACATACAGTCAGAGCATATTATTGATGCTCATTTAATTTTCAGCTAGACAGCAAATATGCATTTCTCACAATGGTTTTCACTGTAGCTTCTTTAAAGAATCTTATCCAAAGAATCTTAAATATATTAAACATTTTAACTAATAAACTGTAAGTGTTTTCCAAAATGTTATTATTATTATTATTATTATTATTTTTATTATTATTTTGTAGGTCCTCCAAAAGCATCCAAAACAAAGCATTTCCAATTTGTCAACCTGCTATTATCCGAATTAGGTTTATAGGAGATATAATATTGCAGATTTCCAACCAATAATCAGTGTCGTTTGACCGACTGTGGCAAATATCAAATCATGTAAAATGTGTGTAATAATCATGGGATTATTGATTATTGATTATTGACTATTGACGTTGTCTGTGATCTGTTCATGAAGCCACAGCACATGTGCTGTCTGCAGAGGAGGCTGAGAGTCACACCATCCATGACATTGTGATGCCACTCCCTGGGTTTGATGTCATTTACCCCGCTCACCACGGTAAGAAGCGGCTCTGTGTGATTTTGATAGCTGTAAAAATAACATTGGGTGGTTTTAACACCAATAAATACACGAATATGGTCACACATGGTTCCTCTATCTTACATACCCAGACATTCACCCGAGGGGCTTTTAAACTCTTTTAATCTTAAATGGGTAAAAATGTTAACAAGAAAAACTGCTGATAAAAAGGTACATGAAAGAAATGTACAACAAAATAAACATATCAGAACTGACTAGAAGAAGAAACAGGATTAAAGGAACGTATTAAGTGAATCTACAGCAGAAACATAAATGAAAGGAAAATATTAAATATTTGAATTAGTTGTGTTGCATCATCAATAATTGTTATGTGTTTCTGTCAGTGGGTAAAGGTTACAGGGAGCTGCTCTCTGCAGACAAGCTGGACATCGACAACATGAGGCACAAAGTGAAGGACTACTCTCTGGCTGGAGCCTACAGACGCATCATCATCAGACCCAGCGATGTCAGCTGGTTAGCAGACCTCTCCAGTGTCTTATCTTTAAATGCACCAACACTTAAAATAATGCAGCTGTTAATTGCGTACTGCGGTTATTTCAGTGCTGTAATTGTGCATAGTGGTCTATATAAACTGGTGTGTTGTGGTGTTTCTGTCTGTTGTGTGCAGGGAGGTGATTCAGTATGACGACCCCAGGATCTCCCTGGTGCACAGTGATTTTGAGAAACTGGAGAACAAACCTGCCCCAGTCTTCAACAAAGGTAAGTTCATGTTTGCCTGTTTGTCTTTAAACTGCTTTCTGGGTAGATCTGTGGACCACCATCAAATGTTTTTCCCAGTGTGATTCAGTTAAAAGCCTTTTCGGGGAATTTATTACAGATAGTAGAGAGGAAATGAGGGAGAGTCAACAAAGATTTCCGGCAAGACTCAGAAATGTAGCTGTTCATGGTTGTGAATCAGTTTATGCACCTAGTTGGACACTTATAAATATATGTATTATTATTATTATTATTATTACATGTGTAAAACTGTAGGAGATCAGTTTAAACAGATTTTGTCCAGATTTTATTTCTTGCTCCAAAGAAAACAGTTTTCTTGTAACAGCAGGTTACAGTAAATAAGGTCCAGTGAAGGGCAGCTCAAAATACGCTTCTACTTCAAAGACGATGGGGGGAAAAAATTGTGACACCATGCAAATTAGTTGCTGAGCATGCAGCAGAGGTCTTCAAAGCTATTGAAAAATAAAAACAATAAATGGTCAAACTTAAGCCTGTTGATGCTGTTTTCACCCACAAAAATCCTCAAAATCTTCACTGGTAAGATTTCACATTTTCTGTTGTTTTTTAAATAAAAACTAGATCTATTGAGACAAGGACATGCAATAGCTGGACTGTACCATGTCCATCAGTTTTCTAGAGCAGAAATAATAAATTTTTCAAGTAGTAATGCCAAATAGTTGATGGCCCAGCATGAGAAATTGCTGCTTGTTCTTGTTTTGCATCATGGTAAACTGGATATCTTTGGGTTGTAGACTGTTGGTCGGACTAAACAATATGTTTCTAACGCCACCTCAGGCTCTGAGAAATTTCCTTTTTCACTGTTTTCTGACATTTAAATGATTATTGGAGAAAATAATTAGTTTAATGGAAATAACTGTTGGTTGCAGCCCTGGGGTTTTTCCTTTTTTAACTTCGATGACGGTGGCATACGCTTAGAAAGCCAATAATATGTAAATATTATAAGGTGTAAAGATGCATGAATCAGTAACCTCATGTCTTGACTCCATAAAATAGATATCAAGAGCACAAGGTTGTTTGTAGGGCGGTAACTAACGATTATTTTTATTATTACCTGTTGATTATTTTGTCAGATTAATGTCAGAAGATTGAAAAATGTCCATCAGAGGTTCTCATAGTCCAGTGAGACAAAACAAAAGAGGAATATCTTGTTTTTGTCCCAAAACCCCAAAGATATTAATTTTACTAATTGTTACATTTTGAGAAAAAAAAAACAACTGATTATCTAAATAGTTTCAGATTAATGTTGCATACATACAGTACAGTGTTTCTTTCCATTACCCAACAGAGGGGAAGTACCGGGCTCTGCGGATGGAGTTTTCTCTGCCTCCTTCAACGTATGCTACTATGGCAATCCGAGAGGTCCTCAAGTTGGACACCAGCATCAAAAAACAGACGCAGCTCAACACCACCTGGTTCAACTGAGACTAAAACACACTCCGGCATTGACCAGACTGCTGCTGCAGGCTGCAAAACACCCGACGACTGTGGCTACTAACCGTTGTGAGTGTTTTAAGTGTATTGTGTGTGAGAGAGTATGTGAGTGAGTGATTGGGTTCTATGTGAACCCAAATGTTATTTCTTTGAAGTACAAAGAGCAACAAATACCATTATTCAACTGCTTCTTTTTTTTAAATAATGTTTTTACTTGCTCTAAAAGGTTTCATTGCTGCAACGATTCAGCATCTTTTGACAGCGACTTAAGTCAGCCCTGTGCTTTCAGAGTGCTCTCACATACAGTAATCCCCGCTGCACAGGCTGACCAGCATGCCTGGTTTGTACAGAAATGGGTTTTTGCTTCTTTTTTTTTTCTTTTTTTTTCTTTTTTTAAATTGAATGAAAAGAGAAATAAAAACATTATTTAAAGGTTGCGTTTACCATGTGCAGTCTGTCATTGATTGTTATTGTTAATGTGGTGCTGTGTCTTAACTTGGTTTCTTTCCATCATGAGGGTTTTAGAAATAGTTCTATGTAGTAATAATCTTTTTATACAGAAAGACAAGGGTGTGTCTCCCCCACAGAAAGCCTTTTAACCACTAATGTGACCTACACTGTCTCCCTCTACTGGCCGTCAGAGCTAAGTGTCTCTCCAATGAAGGATCTGAAATGTATTTTGGGCTCTTTATCAGTCTGCTGCTGGTCAAAACAGACACTGTGGAGCTGACCATCTGGCACTGTGGCATATGCCAGCTGGCAGGACCCAGCTGCCTCCTCAAACCAAATGCGATTACTAATCATATCACTCACCCTGGGGCCATGTCTGCCCTCCTAGTTTTGGATCATTTCTTTATTTTTATGTTTTGATGGTAATGTTTGTAGCATCTATGACCTGCTGTTACAAAGCACAACTAAAGAGGTCTGACTAGGTCCAGAGGAATGGTAATGGGAGAAACATTATAATTTTTTATTTTTACATCTCACTTTATTTAAACTCAATTTTTATCATTGTGTTGTTTGTGATCCAAATGTAAACAAAAGGGTTTCCCCACCACAAACGCAGAACCCACTTCATTACTGCTTTTTATTCTGATCAAGAAACACATTATCACATCTAGAAGTAAAACAAATAAGTAAAATATGCATAATGTTAATAGCCTTGTCATTTATAGGGAAAAAACTCCCTAAATGAAATGGGGATATTGTCTCGGTTTTTGCTGAATTTGTCTTGAGTCTTACAAAGAGAGGAGCAGAGTAATGCTGCAGCTTAAGAGGCTGGATGTGAAAATGTAAAACTCTTGGTCTAATCTGTCTGTGCTGAACAAAAGGCTTACACAGGCAGGTGTAGTTCCCAGTCATGAAGAGGATAAGATAAAGTGAATGAAGAGTACAGCCCCGTATGCTGTGGGTTTATCATAGTGAGCGTATGCACAACAAAAGCTTGTTAAGCTTCTCCCATCTAATCCAACACAATTGAAATTATAACCAAGGAAAATATATGGAGAACTAGTAAAGTTTCAGATATTACTTGAGATTTTTATTTCATATGCCAACATTGGGGACTGTACATTTTGTATGTCACAAAACCTAAGCTCAAAGCTCCACTTAGTAGCTTTTCAGAGCTTTCAGCTACATCATCTTCAGGTCTTCTTCAGTAGAAATGCATCTCTGAAAAGCCAGTAAGTGAGATTATCCTGTTCTACTGCGTATTTTTCTTTTTCAACAAAATCTACAGAGTAAGTAATGGGTAATATAAGTAAAGATTAGTCTAGTTATTAAGCAAATCAGGGTGCTAGTGGTGAGAAGAACATGTCAGGCCCAAGCAAAATGAAATTATTTCCTAAATCTGAAACCCACAGAGCAATTACCTGCAAAACTTAATTGTATAATAGAAATCAAAGCTATGTGAGCCACTCTTTTTATTTAATAGATCAGTTTAAATGAATATTATTATATGATATTATGAAATGATTCATTCTTAATCAGCTGCTAAATGTTGCATCCTACTGACAGTGATGTAAATATGAAGCTATACTAAATCTGATGGACCATCCTCATGTTTTCAAAGCAGGTGCAGGCCACTGTTGGCACTATTAGGAGACACACAGTTGTCATAGAAGATCTGGAAAGAGCTTTGAACATAAGTGACCTTCTTCAGGAAGTCCTCCAGCTGCTGCACCGTCATCTCCTGAACCCTATTATTCTCGCTGTCGTTGAGCCCGTAAGCTGCAAACGTTGGCAACTTGGAGCGCTCAGAGTACGGTGCATTGTGGTCAAAATCAATACAACAGTAGGCCGACCAGAAGTAGGTGGGGATGCCCAGGCGGTTGATGTTCTGGCGGCGGATTGTGTGACCCGAGGTGGTGATCCCGGTGACCACATAGGCGCTGCCTCGGCAGTAGTTGTTGAGCCGCCTGCGGATGGTGTGCTCGTGCGTTTTCCAGGGACCAATGTTGAACTCTCGCACCTGAGGGACCACATTTGTCAGAGTGTAGGTGGCTGCCTTGTCGTCGGGATGGGCCTGGTGCTCGTCTGGATTCAGCTGTCCACGCTCGAAGATGACAGTGTTAGAGTAGTCGTCGAGGATGGCCTGTGCATCTTCAAAACTCTTATGAATGTTTTCAGAAGGGAACTGCTGCATGTCTCTGGGGCCAGACACTGTGGACAGCTGCCAGGATGAACAATGTCATTATTAAAAAGCAAAAAAATCTGTTTACAATACAGTAAATAGATTACAATAAATAAATTCCCAAATATGACTAATTCCTGAAGGGTTGCTCCAAAATCTCTTCCCATACACACCTGAAATGTTTCATATTTAAAGTCTTAAGCTGCATAAACAGCAAATACAAAAAACACCCCTACCTGTGGCTCATACATCCAAGGCACATCTACTTTCTTGGAGCCGTCTGAGCGCTTGAAAATGTACGCAGAATAAACAGGGATGTGGTTGAAGGTGTCATACAGAGTCACAAATCGAGGTTTTCCCTCATAGAACTGGCAAATCTTCTTGAACGGCTGCTCCTCGAGCCCTCGAGGCTGTGTGCCCATGTACAGGAACTGTTTACACTCAGGAGAGAAGCTTTCCTGCACCTCAGCTCCTGCCATCACAACGATAACCAGGCAGATCAGGCCTTGATATGTTATGTGGGCAATCATGACGAAAAGTGCACTATGTCCCCACGGTGCATTTAATCCCTCTGAAAAGCTGTCCTGCTGTGTGGAGTCAGCCTCATACCATCTCAGGCATATTATGCAAATTCTTATCTTTCTCCCTGTACAAGTGTCCAAACCATTACCATGTTTGAAAAGCCAGTAACCAGCAGCAGTAGCCGTCACCGGCACAGCCAACTCTTTTCAGGGTTGTAGTTCGGCTGGGAATTGAATGTGAGGCTGCCAAAAGCCATGAAGTAGTCCCACTGTAGAAGCTATAAAAAAAAAAAAACAGAACAGGAGTGTGACAGTGTCAGTGAAGAAAAGTGCACAGGCATGAAAAATAGCATTAATGATGATTCTGTTCCATTCAGTCCATGTCAGAGTGTCTGCACCATCCTGAGAGGTGATCTAATGAACCAAAAGAAGTGAGAACACTTGTGTTCTAGGGGCTTTAACAACATCTCAACTGTGATCAAAGCCAAATTTTAAGGACAATGCAGTCATTTAATATGTTTAATGTTTCAGATCTTGAATTCAAGCCTATTGCTAATTTTGGATGAACAGAGGTTACAGCTGACTGCACTAACTCCCATCTGTGCCAAAAGCCTTTTATAGGCATATTATGACATCTTTTATCAGGCTGGCTTAGAGAATGGTTGATCAAGCACACCCAGAATAGAAAAACTTCCTGGTGGCTCCGTCCACTGTAACTGTTAAAACAAATAAATTAACACTCTCACAAATAAAGTTTTGTTTTTTTTTTATCGCTGACATTTTGACCTGCTACAGTATGAAGGGCACAGGTGCTACTATGGACACTGATGATAGGTCTGTTTTATTCAGCTGGTTAATGAAGGCAGTGTGACAGTGAGCCAGCATGAACAACAGCAGCATTGTTAACTTTATGATTTACACCTGTGGCTTTCCTGCTGGGACATGTCAAAATGTTCACAATGAGCGCTGGATCGTGCTAAGTATAGAAACAATATTTTTTACAATAAGTGCTGTCTTACAGCACAATGTGCATCTCCATTGGTCCAACCCTGTTGTTTCCCACTGTGACGCTCAGCCACTGTTTCCCCCTCAATGAATGTTATATTTACCCTTTCTTTCTTTCCCTCTCAGTAAGTACAGTTGTGTGTGTGTGTGTGTGTGTGTGTGTGTGTGTGTGTGTGTGTGTGTGTGTGTGTGTGTGTGTGTACACACACTGGCATGTCTCAGTGAGAGAAAAGACCAATGTTTTTTAGAAACATCTGTTTCCATAACAACAGGTTGATGGCAGCGTGACCTCTGCCCCTATAGAAACAAACACTTCCTGTTTACATGTTGGATCATCTTCAGTGTTTACACTGTACCCCATGCTGACCTAGTATCTGTCCATCTTAGATGTAACGGTAACTGTGGTTGAGAAACAGCATTTAAAATCGCCATTATTTTAAAGCAGAGCTACATCTCTTGTATGAAAAGAGCTCTATAAATAAAGTGCATTATTTTTCATTATTATTAGAATCTCCCAGGAACAAAAAGAAAAAAAAGAAAAGCCTCTAATGTCCCATGAAAACTATGTTTTATTATCATCTTCTAGGGTGAAGTTACGATGATGTCGACATCTTCTTTGAGAGACTTGTCACAGTGGAGATAAGTGAGGGGTTGCTGAGTACAAGATATGAGGACTCTTTATTAACTACCTGGAAACCTTGGATTCTGTTGACCTTTACTTTTAATAAATGCCTGTTAACCTGAATAAAACTGAATGATGAGTACACTGCTTTCAAAACTGGTGGGCTGGAAAAAGCCTGAAACAGCATTTAGCCTATGCAACATATAAAACTGTCATTGAACAGATTTGTTTTGTGCTGTGAAGTGGCAGCCTCCTTATGGCGAGAGACAACACAGCTGTGAGTGAGCATCTACTTTCATCTGAAAACCTTTCTTTTTGTTACACCGGGTGTGTACAGATCATGGTGTGAAGGCCTTTTTTCTTTACATGTATTCATGAAGGCTGCCTCACACACACGTCCACTCCTCTACTCTGACATTGTGGTCTGACGATGCGTGTGAGGGCTGTTAGCTGTTGTTTGTCCTCAGTGTGGGTTGTTACATTTGACCTCCATGTGTTTGAACGTGTGAGAATCCGGGAACAAAGAGTGTGTGTGTGTGTGTGTCTCGCTTGTGTACTGTCATGTGCGTTTGGATGTGTTTGTGTCTTTGCATAGAGAATATGAGCAGCACAGAGAATCGGGGTGGGATCTGTTTGTGTGTCTCGAGTTTGTGTGTGTTCACAGGGGGGGGGGGTTATTGTGTCTCTCGGGAGGGGAGTGTGTTTGTGTTGAGCGGGGGGTGTTTGCAGGTCTCGTAACTCTCTGCAGGGGTGGTCTGGGTTTAAGAACAAGAGAAAGGAGGGCCCTGTGTGTGTGTGTGTTTGTGTGTGTGTGCGCGCACGCTCCTGTGTATATATATTCAGACTTAAGAAGAAGACACACCTTCCTCAGCTGACACAGTATAGATGCAGAGATTGAGAGACAGTGAAATGAGAGGAGACAGGATGAGAGGGCAGACACTGACTTTTGCTCCTCAATGATCATCACACAGTTATAAGAATTTCCGCGAGGATTTCATCAAAGCTGCAGCCTGAGGTAAGTGTCTGTAGAGAGCCTCATCGTGATTCCTCACAGGACTTGGCCCTTATTTAGGATAACTTTAGTGTTTCCATTTCATCTGACTTTATATGTCTACTCAGATCCCTTTTTTTTTTGTTACTGCCTTGGTCTCTGATGTGATGCAGCGCCCTCTCCAGTGTGCAGTAAGAATAAAAAGCTGTGAGCTTAAAGGTGGCAGCAAAGTCACAGAAGGTGTTAAAATTGTTTTTTTTAAAAAAGGAGTAGGATGAGCATCAGAGGAGCTAAAATTACACGCGGTAACATTTTGGGGTTGTGTGCAGGACAGATTCATCTTAAGACTAAACTCCTTGACTAATCTGTGTGAAGCTAAACTTTGATTTGTTATAAGCTATGCGTGTAGAATATTTACAGTGTTTGCTTCTGTGGGAAAGGTGTATGAATCTCACGAGGTGCAGAAGGAGATGTGAAAGTGAAAAGGGGGACAACCAATTCACAACTGGAACCAGGACCCAAAACCTCATATCTAAAACAGTTGTACCAGTGCAGGAGTTTTGACCTTTTGCTTCTAATCGACTTCCTAATAACTTCCGTCTCAGCAGGAAAGCACTGCAGCCTGCTGTGATTTTAATGGAAACTCATTTTATGTGAAAAACACAGGAGATGGACAGACAGATGTCAGATGCTGACCTCCTCATCTCCCCCTCTCCCTCTCCCCCTCCCCTCTTCCACTGCGACTACACCGACTGGTCTCCCTCCTTCTCCATCATCCCATCTGTCTACCTGCTGGCTTTCCTGGTTGGTTGCCTCGGCAACACCCTGGTGCTCTGGGTCTACCTGGACCGAGCTGAGGGGAGGAGAACGAGGACCAGAGAGAAAAAACAAACTGGAGTTGGAAGGCTTTGTTGCGCCCACATTTTCAGAAGCAGTCAGCAGAACATTGACAGACCTGGTAGAGTTCAGCACGAGAGAAAAAACTGTGGATTTTCCTCGGGACAAAACTACAGACCCTCTTCTCACTCCTCCGCCTCCACCTCCCCCTCCAATCCTCCCTCCATGCCTCGCCCCTCTCGCTCACTGACAGACTCTCTGATAGCCAGCCTGGCGTTGGCTGACCTCTGCTTCCTTGTGACCCTCCCTCTGTGGGCTGTCTACACAGCCATGGGTTACCACTGGCCCTTTGGGCAACCCCTCTGCCAAATCAGCAGCTTCCTCACTGCTCTCAACATGTATGCCAGCGTGTTCAGCCTCAGCATGCTCAGTGTGGAGCGGTACTGGGTTCTGACCGGACGCCGCCACTCCGGCCACCATGCCCCGCGGAGGTGCCCCAGCAGGGCTTTGTGGATACTCGGGGGAGTGTGGGCGCTGGCGGGGGTGTTGGCGCTTCCTGGTTTGCTGCTGCGCTCCGTCCAGGAGGTGGAGCTAGACTCTGAATCTGAGGATGATTGGCAGCTAGAGCCTGCTGACTCTGGATCAGTCTTCCTCTCCTGCCAGATGGATTACTCCATGCTGATGGGAGCAGAGCTGGAGGAGGCAGAAAAAGAGAGGGCAGAGATGTGGTGGATGGCCGCCCTGAGTCTTAAATCAACTCTAATTGGCTTCCTGCTCCCTCTTGTCATCTTGCTGGTCTGCTACTGCTCACTGGCCCAGCTCCTCAGCAGGCATTTTGGACAGGGCCCTCGCCCTGACCGCAGACGTCAGCGCAGACTCCTCAGGGTCATCGTCACTTTAGTGATGGCCTTCTTTCTGTGCTGGCTGCCCCTGCATGTTAATAAGACTGTGTCCATGCTGCTAGAATTTGGTTTTGTCCCATACTCCTGTTCTTTAGATCAGATTTTACTGGCTGCTCAGCCCTACGTCACCTGTTTAGCTTACCTCAACTCCTGCCTTAACCCTCTCCTCTACGCTGCCTGTGATCCCTCTTTCAGGAAGAGATGCAGAGGAGCTCTCCTCATGCTGTGTAGAACAAGTAGAAGAGGAGCAGAGGGAGCGAGGGAAGGAAAGAAGGATGAAGGAGAGGAAGAGAAAGAAGAGAGGAGCTCAGCTTTTCCCACAAGAACACAGGAGACAGACAGGACAGTCGAGGAGATGGTGGGGGAGGTGGGTGGCATGGTGGCTGAAGGGTGAGAGGCCACAGGAACGATGGCTCAACTTCCAAGAATATAACTGTCTACAAATGAAAAGGTTAACCTTAAATCTAATTTCACCTTGAAGTGTGAAGACATCAAGTTATGCTGTTGCTTAAGAACAGTAGCACTATGTGACAGTCATTTTTGAACTTGTGTTGTTGTTGAAGACAATTGACGCCTACAACAGACTCAGACTCTGGAAGACATGGTGTCAAATGTCAATATTTTCAAAATAAACATCTTCCATCATATGTACATTTATAATTATAATTCACTGTCTCCAGTCCGAACATTTCCCACAGGAAATATGCCACCACTTCCCCAGAGATAGTCCCTGGCTAAAGCAAATATTCTGGTCATATGATCTGTTTCTATATTTTAGCTATACCCTGAATTGTTTATTGATTTTTGTTGCACTGTTTTTATTGTAGTTTCCCCATTAAAAATGCATCCTGTAAACTCACATTTGTCTTTTTTTTTTGATTGACGTTTTTGACTTTTCTTCATTACATGAAAAGGAGGTATATAGACATAGTAACACATGTAAAAAGAAAAACAAAAAAAATCCTGGCTAAAGGTTCCTAGGTTGATATGAGTGTAGAGTATGTTTAGATTACACTGAGGTGTAAAGTGAGTGGAGGCAAGCTCTGATGAAGAAACCAGTTCGTAGAGAAATGAAAGAGGAAGCAAAAATAGCAGCTAAATAGCAGCACCATGGGTGTATTTCTCCTTTTTATTTCAAAGAATACTGTTACTAACAGTCTGCACGGAACCTGCAGCCTCGAGGTCCCCTGCACCCCGCCCACAGGGTGGCGCTGATGATCCATTGAACTGTTAGACAACCTCCATGAAACTAGTTTGACTTAAGGACTTCACTCATGTCCACATGAGCCGACCACACTGTTTAAATTGTGTGATGCAGAATATAAGGGAGCTGCTTACGCTGAAAGTCGGGAAGTCTGGATAAAGCTGCTTACTAATCGATTCACTTTGAAATTTGTTCGTGCACAGTTTATATTAGAAACAGTCTGCCACAGGAAGACACTGCTGCACTGCAGAAACGCTGGTGCATGTGTTGCAGTCCCACTGCTGGACTGGTTTGAAAAGTAATGAAGATGGGAACAGCGTTGATCTATGATGAGGAGATGACCAATTACAAACTGCTCTGGGTTGAGTAAGTATACACACAGTTTGGTGCATACTGCACAGCTAGCTGTTAGCTTGCTAATCAAGTGAACTTGGATGAATGTAACGTGAGCTTTCCAGTGTTTATCCACTGGGTAACTGTCGCTACACTTAACCTATTTTCATCCCTCTGTGCTCAGAGACTTTTAACTGTTCGTTCAGGTAACGTTACTTAACTACTGTAACGTCAGGTAAGATAACTGCTACGAGCTATAATCTTAGGGAAACCAAAGTGTAATGGGTTAAATATTTGATAATTTCATTGCACGAATTAGTAAGTAATTGATTGAATAATTAGTGTCCTCTAATTATTTAACGCATTCTCTATCGCGTTAAATTACTCTGGTGGTAGGAACTGAAGTTGCAGATTGTTGTTGCTAGTCCAGTCGCTTAGTGAAGAGCACTAACTTCCGTTAGCTCCCTAAGCTAACAGCTATATCAATGTGCCCTCAATTTACTAAGTTGAACTTCAATTTTCATTTTCTCGTCATCGTTTTTTTCATACGGTTTTATTGTTGCTGTGCACATTGCTTTAGCACTTTTATTTTACTCCTTGCTGTGTCTGCTAAACTTACAGCTGTATTCATTCAGTTCAAAATAAACAAAACTGCAAATCCAAATGTTCGATTTTGGGTATACATCGGTATTTTGGCAGTCAGACACAACGTCAGCGTAACTTTGACATAATTTCACACATTTTAAGTGAGGTTCTTGTGTTTGGGTTGGTGCCATGTGTTTTGTGTGCACATTAAACACACAGTTACAGTTGCAGTTATAGTTGATGGTTTGCATTGAAAGTTAACTGTGAAACTGCTTTTTAACTGAATTAAAAATACATTAAAAAAATTGCAGTACATATTCTTCATTATGTCTTATTAACACTGAAGACTTGACTTCTCCCGTCACATTTCATTTGTTAAATGGTTTTTAAACTGTTTCTGCAAAGAACTGGCAAAGATTGCAAAAAAAACCCCAAAAAACTGAACTACTAATTTAGTAAATTTTGTAAAACCTTAATTTCACATGCTCAAAAACAAAATCAGTTGTCCCTAGTGAGCATTCACTACTTCACATACACATCTAGAACACAAGTCAACACAGAATCCAAACCCCTGTGTCTGAAATGTTTCTCTTTCTCCAGTCCAGCATGTAAGATCGAAGTACCTGAGCGTCTGACAGTGAGTCATGAAGCTTTGGTCAAGAGCGGTCTGGCTGATCGCTGTGTGTCCGTACCGGTACGTGAGGCGACAGACGCAGACATTCTGCTGGTTCACAGGTCAGTCCTGATCTTGACAAAGATCTCCCACCTGGTTCAGTTTGTTATACTAATTCTGGTCATGCAGCTGAGATAAAATACTTATAATCACTCTGTTACGTGCACTTTTTCTGGTACCAACAGTGAGGAATACCTGGAGGCAGTGAAGAAGACCCCTTACATGACTCTGGAGGACCTGAAGGAGTTCACCCTCCAATACGGCGACGTCTACTTCCACCCAGTTAGTCCAAAACTCAAAGATACTTATTTGTATCTCATTTTTGTTCATTCAGTGGTAATTGTAATTCAGTGGTATGGTAATTGATTCTCATTAACTCTCTTAGAACATCTATCACTGTGCCAAGCTGGCTGCAGGAGCCGCTCTGCAACTGGTGGACAGTGTTATGACGGGGAAGGTGAGGAATGGCATGGCTCTGGTCAGGTGAGGCTGTTTAAGCAGTGAGACACAGCAGTGCTGATATGTACTCTGATGCTGCATTGAGTGTTTGACTGGAAGGATTAGATACTGTTAACAGAGTGGAAAACGGATGCGACGGTAGAAGTCAACAGAGATGTTTTATTCAGGATAGAATTGGCTTGTGGTCAAAAGACGTGTGCACATTGTTCCACAACTGCAACATCTGTCTATTGAGAGAATCTGTGTTTGCTCAGAGTAAAGAGCAGTGATGAGATATGGACTGAACCAAAACATTGAGGATTATAAAATATAAACTGGTACTGAGAATCATGTTGTATTTCATTTATCTAAAAAAGTGAAGATCTTTATGGTTCCAGTTGAAATGTGTCATTTAACTTCTCTGTCACAGACCACCAGGACACCACAGTATGCGCAGTGCTGCCAATGGTTTCTGCGTGTTCAACAATGTGGCTATAGCAGCTCGATATGCAAAGCAAAAATATGGAGTAAAAAGGTGTCGTGACTTGATTTATTTTGTTTGTTAATTCTGGAAGAACGTACTGTATTGATTCTGTCTCCATGTATTTATTTACGTCTTTGTGTTTTTTCAGGGTGTTGATAGTTGACTGGGATATACATCATGGTCAAGGGGTGCAGTACTGTTTTGAGGATGATCCAAGGTGAGTCTCTTAAAGATCCTGAATTGTTCATGTGGATGTTGTCTCGTCTTCTGCCATAATAAATTCTGCATTCTACGTTTTGCCCCAGCGTGCTCTACTTCTCATGGCACCGCTATGAGCATCAGAAATTCTGGCCTCAACTTAGAGAGTCAGACTTTGACAGTGTCGGCAAAGAGAGAGGGGCTGGATTCAATATAAATGTGCCATGGAACAAGGTGAGTAACCGCTGAAATTATTATTGTTATGTACTTGTTAATTGGCTAGGTCGCCTTTGTACAAATGTTCCTTGCTTTATCTTGGACTCTGTTTTTTTGTGTTGACTGAAACAAAATAATGGAAAGAGAGTAAATGTGCTGATGTGCAGTAAAATTAATAGCATTTTTCTAGAAATGATACAAAAAATTGAATGAAAGAACAGCACAAAGATCATTTTTAATACGTTACACTTAAGGCTGCAACTTATATTGATTATTAGTATCCATTATTGATTAATTAATGAGTCACTAATAAATGTCAAAAACTGTCAAAAGCCTAAAGTGGTGTTTTGATGTTCTGACCACCAGGTAACACAGGTTCACACAGGTTCACACTGGCTCACAAAGGAGCAACAAGCACCTTTAACCAGTTTTGAGACTGAAAACAAAGAATGTTTTCATCATGTAAAACACATCGTCAGTCAACAAACTAACTGTCTTTGTTGTGCGCATAAGATTGCTCGTACCAGTGTTTTTATTTAAGAGGTCATGTTATGATATTTTCAGGTGGGAATGCAGAACAGAGACTATCTGTCAGTCTTCTGTCATCTCCTTCTGCCTGTGGCGTACGAGGTGAGACAGGAAAATTCACACTTTGCTGACAGACGGTCTGATGTGTTGGACATGATTCATCTGAGCTTGTGGTTCTTTATCACAGTTTTGCCCAGACTTGGTGTTGGTTTGTGCGGGCTTTGACTCAGCCATCGGTGACCCAGAGGTACTGAAAATAAATTACTATAATCAAACTTAAAATGCAGTTGGAATATTTCTGCGGATCCTTTCTTGTGTATGTTGAATTTACGCAGTATCATATGCATGATCAACCTTTGCACTGTAAAACTGTCCAGTGTCCAGTGTTTTCCGTCATTGGAACGTGACGTGCTGAGCTAACCTTCGCGATGGTCTGTGATTTCAGGGGGAAATGTGCGCCACTCCAGACATATTTGCCCACCTCACTCACCTTCTGATGAACCTTGCGGGAGGCAAATTGTGTGCTGTGCTGGAGGTCAGTCTGTCGTCGTCATGCTACACAAAAAAACTCTTACTAACATGAACACAAATGCAACAAATATGTTCTTTAAATATATGTTTATCTCTTTTAACACCTGCCCTCCTGGATACACGATCATTTCAGTTTGTTTTCCACTGTATCCGTTGGATTATTTTTAAGACGGTGTATTCTTTTTTAAAAAAGAAGTCTAATCTATTGAGACATACAGTATTATACAGTCATTTTTTGCACTGTGCCCACAGTCTTGGACAGTTTAACATAGTTCTAGCGACCTCTGTGCGTAACAGAAAGTTGTAAAAGGTTTTACTGTGTTTTCCAGGGAGGCTACAACTTGACTTCCCTCGCCCAGTCTGTGTGTCAGACAGTTCAAACGTTGCTTGGAGATCCTGCACCTCGACCTGCAAACCTCTACGGTCCCTGTACAAGGTCTTTCTCTCAGTCAGTTTAGGCGTCAAACCTGGTCCTGTATGTGTGTGTGTTTTACAACTGCAGTGAATTTATTTTTCTCTTTTCAGTGCACTTGAGTCCCTTCACTGTGCTCGATCAGCTCATAGACAGTACTGGTCCTGCCTCAAACATGCAGGTATAACTTCTACATAAATTATGTTTTGAGCTTTTCCTTAAAAAGTTGAAAGTTCACATTGCACATCTATAATGTCAGAGTAAAAACAAAAGGATCAAAATCGATGCAATAGAACCAGAGTTGTTGTCTTTTTTTTTTTTTTAGTCCATATGTTCTTCTTCTTCTTCTTATCAATCCTGGTGGCTACATTGCAATTCTAACTACTGAGGGTTTGGTTGGAGATTCAGATGTGTTACCCTAATGTAGCAGCTAATGTAGCTTCAAGCCGTTAGCCTCAAGCAGCGGTGAGGAACAGCTATGGAGGCCTGGTAAACTCATTTATTTCTAACTCCACACCTCCACATTTTTTTTCATGTAGTCTTGAACCTCAGAGGCGCTGACTCAGACTTTGTGCATTTTATACAGCTGTTTTACATCTGCAGTAGTACTTTCCAACTCCTGTAAACCGACTTTGATGTGTAATATTGGTGGAATTTCTCCTTTAATTAGCCAATGTCCCAACCAGAGAGCTGACCTGGAGTACTTCATGATTACCTCATGTCACTTTTATATTTTACATTCACTGCTTGATAAAACATTTTATCCCTCTTTCCTCCAGCTGATCTACCCTCCTCTGATATCAGCACCAAGCGCATTAAACTGGCGGAAGAAGAAGAAAACACAGAGGATAAAGGAGAAGAAAAGAAAAGTGCAGAGGAAAAGGTGTGGCCAGAGCCTCCGAGACGAGTCACTCCTGCTGTTCGTGCTGCTGTGGTGCTCCCTGATGGTGTCGCCTGCCCTGACGGATGTAAACACTTTGGTTCATCAGAGGATATCCCCCCGCTCATGGTCGACAACCTCAAGTATGGAGCTGTGGTTGGTCACCGTCCACTGAAGTTTAACGTTATTCATAGTGCTCAAATTTATTTCTTATTATTCACACAGGGAGAGTTGGTGCATGTATTCAAAATAAAAAATTCTAATCATGATTTTTTTTTTCCTACATTATTCAAAAATGTGTTTCTTTTTTGCCTCACTCAGAGAGAATTTCCTTGAAGATGTAGAGGACAGTGATGCTTCCTCCACCCTCTCCAGTCTTATTGCCCTTGTAGAGAAAATGATAAAGAACGAGGTAAAGTCAGGATATTTATTTGTGTCTCATCTTGCTGTGATCCGGCCTGCTTGTAAATACACTGCTTCTTTCGCTGACCTGCGTGCACGAGGCTCCAGGCTTCTATAATTATATTTAATTACTGCCTCGCAGATCTGCAGCGGCTTGGCGCTGGTCCATGACGTCTCCATGGCGATGAAGTCTGTTGTCCAGTATGCTGCATCTGCACTCAGGAACCGGTATAACAATGTCGATCTAAACTGTACATACCCTGACTGTATGTTTTTAATATAGGCTGTCTTGCTGGAAACGCCCTGCACTTAAAAGGACTGGTTCAACATTTTAAGAAATATGCTTATGCTGAAAGTTAGATGAGAAGGTTGATACCACTCTCATGTTTGAAGCATTAACAATAACAGCTCCCTTGAACTCAAAGCACAATATCTATAAGTATAACAGCATCTAAGGGCAGAAATTCCTTGAAATAACCAGTTGACTTCATTAGATATGAGTCAACCAGCAGAGGACATACCAGTGATGTTTACATGTTGAAGGATATTTTATTGTCTGATTTGATGCGGCTTCCTCTTATTGCAGGGTTTTGGTTGTGTGTGTCGGAGACGGGAAAGTCCCGAGTCACATCACTGAAGACGGGTGATTATCATTTGTGATTAAAGACTTGTTCCCCTTTTAGCAAATGAAACAAAGCTAATAATCTGCAAAAGCACAAACACCATGGCAACGAAAATGTTTCTGTGTTTAGGGAAACAGTCGTGGTGCAGTTCAGCGACAAGGAGTCAGATGAACAGATGTGCAAATATTACATTCCCGTGTGTCTGAAGAAGGTACTGTGTGTGTTTGATACTTGATATTCTCTCTGTGTTTATGTGTAGTTCTGTACTGGATGCTAATTCAGTAGTACTGTTTTCTTTCTATATGATCATATTATGACAAAGTTTTTCCTCCAAGATATTGTGGCTATAAAATTGTATCTTAATAAGTGTAATCTATATATTTATTGAACTCTGAACCCACGCTTGAATTTTTACAATTTAGTTTTAGAACATTGCAGTAAATATTGTACGTTACAAAGACATTTATCTAGTCCATATTGTCCATGACTGTGTGTGTCACATTAGATTTATGTGTTTTTTCGAAATTTCCAATGGAAACACATCCCACATGTGTTTGTTGTCCTCCTGCAGGGCCTCAGTGACGTGTCCGGGTTCATACAGGCCGTGTTGGGCCTCCTCCTGCCTCTGGGATACGAGTACAACCCCAGTCTGGTTCTGTTGGTTCGGATGTCAGATAATGGACTGTCTGAGAGTGTGTGGCTACAGCTAACGGGTCTGCTGCAAGGCCTCGCACAAGGACACATGCTGGTACTCATGCAGGTAAGAAGGTTGGGGCCAATTTTATAACAGTACAGTGAATGCAGTTTTATTCTTTGTTTGTGCAGAAGGACAAGTTTTGAGTTTCTTTCAGGAAGGTGAGGAGGCATGTGTCGGGCCTACAGCTTCCTCCCTCCTCGGGGACCCTGCCCCTTCTTTAGGACAGCTTCTGGCCCCTCCACCGGAGGATGTGGAGTCTGTGGAGAGCCTGAGACACAGGCTGAAGGCTGACTGGAAACTACTACAGACCACAGGTGAACAGCAGCATCACGTATAAACATGACACATAAGCTGACATCCTCGGAGTTTAGAAACTGATCTGCACTATAATAACTGGAGTTTCTGTCTCCTGAAAACAGCACAAGATACTTGAAGAGGTGCAGAGCACCGAAGCTGATTCTGCTTATTTTTGTAAAAAAGAAAAAAAAAATCTGAAGCATTTCAAGTCTTGATACAATTTTGTATTTTTTCTAAGTTTTATTGTTTGAAATTGAAATGATTGAAATTCATGAAAATATTGTAAATGCCATGGTTGATTAATCTGCATTGACAGGGTTTTGATACATAGATTAACACACGGCAACAGCTCTGCTGTAATGCTGTAAACCTTTGTTTACATCAACAATGTTTGGGACATTCACAGTTTAATGAATTCTGATGAGGTGAAAAACACATGGTATTTTTTCCATCTGTAAATCAAACACTAATGTTTTTATGAATAGACTGAATCGACCTTTAAATAATGAAAAGCTGATAGCAATTGAAATGATGTAGACCCTTAAAAATGAGAGAGCACTAGCTAACAGCTGACAATAGTTTATCATTACTTTAATATAAACCCAGTTCTACTCTCGTTAGTTAAACTCTTTAATATTATTGTTTTTATAATTTGTCTCTACATTTTTATAAATGATACCACATTACTAAATAAAATCTTAAAGTAAATTTTAAATAACTTTTATATTGACCTGGTGACAACCAACTGACGTTCATGTGTGGTTTGTAAATTGGGGATGTGATGCTTGTCTCAATAGAGTGTCTGAACTTCAGCCTTCTTCTCTGTTGATTTGATGCAATGACAGAAATAAAGGCCCAGTTTTGAGAGGAGGTGACAGAAACACCAAAACATTATTCTGTTTGCCAAACAGCAAATGTGGTCGCCAAAGGGTCGCCCAAACACTTCAGGCAACCTTTACACTAAAAGATAAATGATGAAGATGTAAGAAGAACCAGAAATCAGTAAGTGAATGCATCTGAAGCTCTGATCACTACATCACTGCATTTACAGCCTCAGAGAGCACTGTTGGCAGACGTGCATCAAATCAATGGAGAAAAACTGCAGCAGTTGCAGCTCAGCCACATTTCACCGTCTTCATTTCTTCACCAAAAGCTAAAAGGTGGACTTCTGAGATTAAATTCTATCCAAATAATTATGTACTTTAATATTTCATCACAAAATGTAGAGGTTTGCACATTGGGAGACTGTATTTAAGGGCTATTCTGTGGAAAATCTTCATTGTTTAACAATATATAAATATAACACTCAGCATTTGGATCTTTTACTTGGCTATAAAAGTCAAAATCACATGACAAAAAATAAATAATACTCAACTACAAGTGAAAGTATTGCATTCGAAATCTTACTTATGCGAAAATACAAATACTATGAGCACCATGTATTGAAAGTATCAAAAGTAATGCATAATCAATGCCCCCTTTCAGAGTGTTATTTATCATAAATATGCAATTGTAAATATTACTGATCTATTAACATGTTAGTGGCATTTTAATGTTGTCAAGGCAGGGCAAATTTTAACAATTTAACTGTTGGGTAATTTAATCAGTAACAATGCATATTTTCTTATTCAGGATTCAGCACGTCAAATTTAAAGCTTTTGAAGACGTTTTTAATTCCACTTGTTTAAACCTGTTTTCACTGACATTTGGGCCAAAATATGAAAGCGTTCAACAAAGGACAAAAAGGCGTGGGATTATTTATCAAGGGTAAATTTACAGACATTTGTATCACATTTTTGTCAGTACTTCCCTTCAGTGAATAAATAATTCCTGATATTATCATTACACAATCAAAGAAACTAGATCAGTGAATAAATAATAACAATATTAAGTAATGGTCAAAGTCTGGAACAACAACACTGGGAATTTTCCATTTCTGTAATATTTAAGTAGTCTAATGATACAACCCACAGAATGGGCCAAAAAATATTTCTGAAATTTAAGACTTGTTTTTTGAGAAAACTGAAATTTGTGCTTTTTAAGACTTTTTCAACACCTGTAAACTGATAATACGTTTCATATAAAAAATCTCGATCTGAAAACGAACTAATAACTTTAACTGAAAGAAATGTGTTGGAGTAAAAACTATAATATATATTTAGCGACTTTCCACTAGTCGGTTTAAGTCAAAATATAAGTGTAGTTTTTTTTAGTCTGGAAATGGAAAACCTTGTAAATCCTGTTCCGCTTCCTGTCGCTGGGGGGCGCTGTGGTGCGCTCCGTCGGTAAACAGTAAAAGCGAATGAAGCTCCGACTCACATGTGAATCGTTCGGTGTTGATGCCCGGACCAGTGCTTCTCCTGTCAGCCTCCTGTCCGTGTCTTCTGTGGCTTTTCGCCGTGATTGGCTCGCACACCGGCCCCTGAATGCAACACAGGGAGGAGTGACATTATTAACAGTGCACACGCAGACACACACACACACACACACGGCCACCCTGAAAGATGTCTGGGACAGCGACCACGTCTGCGACCGCGCAGTCCGCCAAAATGAAAAAGGACGAATCTTTCCTGGGGAAATTAGGAGGTACCCTGGTGCGGAAGAAGAAGTCTAAAGAAGGTGAGCCATGTCAAAGATGCTTTTTGTTTCTTTTGATACTGTAACATTATGGAAGGCCTGTTGTGTTTCTGTCCATGGTGCTGCAATCACATGATGCGCTATTAAAGTATTCTCCTCTGGGACATCACAGGCAGCTGAACCAGTGACTCAACACATGATTATCAACATGTATACACAGATGTTCAGCGTTTAAATTGACTTAAGGGCTTCATCTTTATTCTAATCTGGTTTAATGTTAGTAAATCCTAATGTACAATAGGCAATTTGTTGTGCTGTAGTGTAGTTTTGATATTGTTAAGGGTCAGATCACAGCAGCTCCACAGGCCTTTTACATGAGGTAGTGAACATAAATAGATGACACAGCCAGTGTCTGGTGACAGGAATGCAAGGTTATGAAGATAAAGGTGTTGGAGGATTACAATGCTGCTGTGTGACTGTGGACACCAAAACACACACACACACACACACACCAACTTATTTCTCCAGTTTTCCCACTTGTTGACCAAACTATTTTCTGCCCTTCCCACATGCCAGTCACTGGACAGCTGCAAGGTTTAACGCCTCTGTGTGTGTTATACTGTGTGTGTGCTTTGTGTGTCTGCTGTCTGCCATGTGTTTGTAATCTCCATTAAAGGAGGGCCGCCAGCAAGAAGACAGACATGTTTTAATTGTTAAGGAGCATCATTAAATTCCACACTTTACCTTAAAAAGTCAGGGATTTTCAAACACTTTAAATGACATTTTAACATTAAATCTTTTAGTCAAACTGTAAAACAAACAAAAAAAGAAAAATAATCTTGGATGGATGGATAAAGGATCTCACTGTGCAGCAAAACACAGAAGTCTGTTTTAAACTGGAGACCTAAAGTTTCCCAAGCATACCAAATATGTATGACATTTTGGGTAATGTGTAAAATAATGCACAAAACATATGATGTACTGTATATAAAGAAAATTATCTGTTGGACTGGCACAGTCTTACACAGTTTATTTTAGAGGAGCGTAGTGGAGAATCTCGCAACGATACTCTGTGTCGGGCTGAATTTTAAGAAAATTTGAGTAGAATGATGCACAAGACATGATCATAAGAGCTGCAACAAGATTATATATCAGAGATGAAACAATTTGGATGATTTATGAATCAGTAGAGTCCATTTATTGAGAAAAAATATAAACTCTGGTTCCAGCTTCTCAAATGTAGATTTAGTAATTCTTCATATTTCATAATAAAATATATTTGCCTTTTATACTGTCCCATATAAGGTGATTTTTTTTCCCAATGTTAAAGACACTTAATATTGAGCAGAACCCCACAGACAACAGCCCAGGCAATGAGCTAATTAGATGATAACCAAGAGGTGGAGTTCTGGCACAAGGAAGGAATTAGAATGATTGTCTTCCTAATCTACTCGAGTGCTTTTAGTCAGTCGACAAAAAGTGTATTGTTTCACTCATGTTAAGCTAAAATGTGAACACTTTTTTGGATTGAGAATTTGCTGCTTTTCTCTGCTGTATGAGAGTTATTGAATATCTTTACAAGCTATTTGAGCTGATGTCTCCAACTGATGGATAAGCTGTATTTTCTTTTTCATTTCTTAGGTAAATCTTAGTTAGTTAGTTAGTTAGTTAGTTAGTTAGTTAGTTAGTTAAAATAAACATTAGTTGAAGATATAAATTCAAAATTGATATGTCAATTTTGGTAATCTCACATGACCCCATGAAGGGGCCACACATGGGGTCCTTACTGCTAAGACTAAAAAACTTTGACTTGACTTTAATGTGGGTATTAAAGAGGTGTGGAAACCTTGAATGAATGATACCAACACAAAAACCCCCAACTTACAAACAAAGACCCCCTGTGGTCCCCCACGCCTTAATGATGCCAACATATGGCTGGAAGTCAGTGCTGTGGGTAATGAATTCTGCAGCGTGGACAGATGGGACTCCACCGTGCCAGAGTTGGTGCAGCTTGTGAGAGTGCAGTGCCCCTGTGTGGTCAAAGTGGATTAAAGCTCAGAGGAAACATAGGTCAGTTTAAAGGGAGACAACATTTTAAGATGTCAGAATTGGAAAACAGTATAACAGAAGAAAGGTGTGTGAAGTCAGTGCTGCAGATGGAGCACAGCTTGCCGTCTCACACGCTGCTGCTGCTGCTGCTGCTGCTGCTGCTGCTGCTGCTGCTGCTGCTGTTGTGGTTTCTGTTACTTTTGGGTGTGGTGCTTTATATCCTTTAAGGGGAACACCCAGCAGAGACGAGTTGCCACTGGAAAAGTTGCTTCACTTTTGCTGAATAATCATTAAGAGAAAGGGACTCATGGTTTACTGAATTGTGTTGACAGTCCTTAGCAACCACACATACACATTTTACTACAGTATTAAGCACTGAAAACCCTCCTCTTCCTACTGTAGTTTCAGCAATGGGATGGAAAATGTTGTTTAAGGATATTCAAAAAGAGATAAAAGAAGATTCCTGTAGTTGCAGACCTCCTTTTTACAGATACTGTTATGTGCCTGGCTCTGTACATCCTGATTAACTGAAAGGAAGTATGCATTTCTCTGACAAGGCACGAGTCCCTTTGTCAGCGACAGGCAGTGAAGTAATAATAACAGTTTAGTGGGGGCAAAAAAAAAAAAGAAAAGTTTTTGCTTTGTAAGGACTGAGAAGATGAGTGTCAGGTCACATCCTCATTATATTATCTTAGTGTGAAGACTGTCCGTGCTCTGAAAATACAAAATATAACTAAAACACAAGTTCTAAGATGGAAGCTGATCATAGTAAGTCATCTGTTATTCTATACCAGGTTTATTCTTTTATATTTTCACTCACTTCTTTAGTTGATGCTACTTTTACCTTGCTATCAAAAAGAGATGGATTTGGTTGCATGCATTGGTTAATGTATTATGCATACATTAAAGTACAAGTTAGACCAACATTGCAAGAGTTAAATGTATAATTCTGTGCTGCTGCTTTGCTTCTTTTGCTCTTTATTCTGCAGTACTGATGATTTCAGAATTGAGCTGTGAACCTTCATGCAAATACACATAGTAACAATGTGTCCGTATTGCAGGTAAATTATATTAACTTGACAGTTATGTCATTAGCAGTCATCAACACTGATATTTAAAAGGTATGAATGTAGATTTAATTTTAAAAAAAGCACATAATAGACAGTTATCATCATCAATCAGAGTCATGTCAATTTTACTTTTATTAGAGCCTCAGCAATTAACTGGCCTGGCTGATAAGTGACTGATATTCAATTATTAATATATATGAGTGTTGGCATCATGTTGAGCGTCATTGTAACAAGAAATTGCAGTACAGAATTGCCATAGACATGTTTGACTTACTATAATTTTGTAACACAGTTTCTTCTGAAAAGTTAATTTTTCAACTGTAAAATGTCAGACTCTGTGCTGCATATCTTGGTCACAATTCTTAAAAACAAAATTTAGAAAAATTTAAAATAGCCTTATCAAACATGTTTGAGCATGTTATGTGTTTATGTAAAAATATATATTTACATACTGTATATCTTTTTTTTTTCTAAACACATATGGTCAAGGCATTACACAGAGGCCAAACGAGGCCCGACATCCAAGTCTCATCACAGTCTGATCGTTTCAAAACATGTTTCTCAAAGAGAGATGTTTTGGATCGACAGGCCCGACACTGTGATCCTCACAAGCCTCAAGGATAGTTTTGCTTTTAAATCTTTCTGGTAATGTTGGTACAGCAGTTGTGCTCTACAGACATTCTTTGCTTTGATGATGTGCCACCTTTTTTACTAATTAAGGGAAGGGCTCAGGATGAGCAACAGAGGATGGATCCCTGTGTGTGTGCAGAGCAGACAGAGGGAGCAGAAGTAGAATCACAGTATGGAGAATTACAACAGAATTGCAGCATTAAGTAAATGTAATAGTAGATAAATATTAGGTGTAATAAATTAAATAGTTTCAACTGTAATGGCTCATATCTGCTGAAGGCCCCCTGTGGAACATACTCATTGACACTGTTGTCTCCCGGCTGCTGTTACTCACTGGTGCCTGTGTTGGTGTAAATAACCAGAGCTATATTTAAGGTCCAGTCTGTCTTCTCCATACTGCCGCATTATTTATATCCCCCTCCCTGGCCCCCCCTGTGCCCCCCCCCCCGGGAGCTGTGGAACCAAACGAGTCGAGGTCGATGGTGGTCCATTCCACGCTGTTGTTTATGACATTGACTGGCTTCTGACTTTTTTTCTGACATTTTCCCTCTGAAGCAAAAGAAATCTGACCGTATGTTGTTGTTACTTCTGTCTCGACTAATCACTGTGTCCTTTCGCATAATGGTTTATAACATCACAGAGGAGCTTTTTGCATGAAGTTGTGCAATGAGGCTGGTGTAAGATAAATGTTCCTGACTGCAGGCTTTGGTTTGTATTGAATTAGTGTAATTCTGTTAAGAGGAATACATCCACTGGATGATTGATTGTCCACTGCAGCAAAACATGTTAAAAGGCTCCATTCACATGCCCATTGAAGAGAGTTACTCGCTGAAACAAGTTTATTCTCTCATATTGCTGTGAAATTACTGGATTGCTGTTGATCTGAACAGTCAGTTTTGACTGTTTGACATGGTTAAGACAACAAAACCATACAACAGGGAATTGTTTGTGTGAGAAAATACTCTTCTGAGGATTGAAACACCATCCTGCATTCATAATACACATTATACAGTAAATTAGTGGATATGTAGTCAACACTGTACCTGTCATAGGTCACTGAAGTCTGTCCTGTGTCCGCAACCCAGAGGTTACTAGTGGGTTACAGTAGGGTTGCTTTGGTGCCTTATGTCCAGTGACTCCTTCCTGTCACACACACACACACACACACACACACACATACATACACACACACACAACTCAAACCTCTCAGCGTCTCCGGTAACTGGACCGCAGAGGTGGGGTGGAGGGTTGTGACAGAAATAAACACGTGATGACGCCCCTGCCACTGTTCGGCCCCACCGACTGCCATTCACACACACACATACACACACATACATACACATAAACACACACTGAACGGAGCGTGCACCTCATTTTCTACCTTCACTCGCTGCCATCGGGGGGAATCCGCAGGTTTATATCAGAGATATGGCGGGGCTGCTGTGTGGGACCAAGAGAAAGAAACAAGGTAATTTGGTTTTAACGTTTGGCTTTGAGGAACTTGGACGTGGAAATGAGGAACCAGAACCTGTTACCTTAGTGAACCGTGGGATATGATATGTTTGCTTGTTGTGAGAGGTCAACACGATGGAAGTATTAAGCCACCTTAAGATTTGTACTTAACATTATAGGATTTACTTTGGTTGTTTTATGTTTTATTACATTTTTGGACTGAAGAGTCAAAGTATTTTTATTCCCATATCATTCTGTATAAATCTGCAGTAGTAAATGAATTATTATTGTATAATTTTACCATTTTAACACAGATTTTACTCGACTGTGTGAAGTGCCAAACCTCTGTCCAGCCCAGTACAAAGCAGCAGTAATGCAGTGTGATGGTCACATAGGGAGGAAGCGGAACAATTATGATGAAATGCAGAAAGCCCGATCTGTAATTACAAAGCAAACTGCTGATCTGCTGTGAGATCCAGGGCTGGAGCCGGCTCTCAGCTCTTGAATCAGATAGTAAATCTGTGGGGACCCCTCCTCCAGGGGTTATTCTGTATATCCTCTCCGTGGAAATGCTTTGAAGTAGTGATTTTGGTCTGACTGTACCATAAACACACTGTTCTAGACTCTTTTTCATTATATTTTCAATTAAAAATGATTTTACATGCTTTTAATTTGAAAAAAAGAGCTCAATTGTATTCTCAGCTTGGTTCTCCTCGCAGGCTTTATAAATAACAGGGTCAATGAAATGACAGATTGCGTTCCAGCCTGTTGCAGGTCTTACAAATTGAAACGGAGGATGATAAAAGGAATGTGGCCATTAGGGGAAGAAAGGCTTCAAATCCCTGGAGAATCTCTCCAATCAGAAGTGAAAGCCTCTCAGCAGAAATTGACTTAGTTTGAAGCTAGTGTCAAAGTGTGTGTTTGTTACTTATTGTGTGTCTTTATGTCTCTGTTGAGTACATTGTATCTTTACACCAAGAGACATGCTTAAATTACCAGATTTTTTTTTTTTAAAGATGTGAGGAGACTGCTGTTCCCATGACGCAATCTGTAGTGGGAAGGAAAGTGAGGAAGTGACAGACGTGTGGGAGAAGCTCAGAATCAACACAGTTTGATAAGCTTGTTCACCAGAGCAAATAGTTTCCTATTAGTTCAAAATGGTGAAGAGCAAGTAAATGGAACACACTTTATAATATGGAATTAAATTATCTGACCTGGGTCAGTTACTAGTTTCCAATAATTCACAGCTCATACTCTTAGGAAAAACATATTAGAAAGGTAAGTTGGAAAACAAATTTTAACAAGTTTTCTGTCCATTAATAATTGAAATGCACTATATCGTCTTTTGATGAATACAAAAAAATAAGATAAATTCAAATTGGAGAAAAACTGAGATAAAGATATTTGATAAGTAGAGATGGAAGATGATCCTTTAGTTAAGTAAGTGTAGCAATATATCAACTATGAACACAATGCACCTTGGTATAAAATGCAAAAATACTAATTTTGTAGAATGAATCGGTGATATATTGTATATATATTCTAATATTAATGATTATTGATGCAAACATTTTCTATATTATAGATAGTTGAGATGGGGCTCGGTGATTTAAGATTAAATTTCCTTAGTTATCTTCCACCACTGTTGGTTAGAGAACGAAAAAAGAGAAGAAAGTCATGTGAAAAAGATGTGAGTCCCATGAAACTATTTTAAATGACATTTTGCTCAAATCTGAATATGATTGACAAACAAAAAATTGTGGTGAGTAATCATTTAAGTAGTGTCTATAAAGGAAGAGCAGGTTCAAAACCACAGTGACTCTACACCTTCCCCACTGGGTTTTTTTGTGGAGACTGTCCACTAATACTGTTACCAGTGACACTGACAAGCTATACTTTCATATTCTATTTTGTCCGCAATCTTTTCCTGTGAATCACTCTATCTCAAAGAGTATAGATAAAACTCATCATTTCATATGATCTTTTCAATTACGTATGAGCAGGATTTGCTGTTGATTTGTTTTTATGGAACCTGTTGGTACCTTGAACCTGTTTCTTAAAAGTTGTATGACTGTTATGTGGGTTGTTTTTGTCTGTGTAGTGAGTGATCTCCATGAAGAGGGGAAGAAGGCCATCAATGCTCCCATGCTTCCCACCGGGACAGACATCCATCCCGAGGACACACTGCTGGGTATATATACACATTAAAAAAAAACATAAAGTTGTAACCGTATCTATTATCCTGAAACACTATTATATCCTGTGTGTAACATGTTTGTCTCCATTCATGATTGGACGATCACAGTATTATTGAGAAGGCACTTTGCGATATTTTGACTGTCAGAGGTGTCTGAGGTCACACAGGGGCATATGAATGTAACACATGTTGACTAATGGAGACTGTGACAGTGGAGGAGCAGGAAACGAAAGTGGGTGGGGTGTCATCAGTCACCATGTGAATCACTGTTGACATGCCGGTGAAGGGAACATAGTGAATTTGTTTTTGTATCTGTATGTATGAAAGATGATGAGATAATGTAGCTATGTCCAGATATGGATATAAATGTGAAAGAAATTAAACAGGAAGTCACAATAAACCTCTGCCCACATGTGTACTACATGTCTAGTGTCTTCATTTTGTCTCACATTATCTTCACCAGAGGAAAACGCTGAGAGGATCATGTTGGACCCAACATCGCGGGAGAATCTTAAATTTAAAGATCTGCTGAAGGTAGTGTGGGATTACATTTTTGAGCACAAACATCAGAGCAGTAAAAAAATATGAAGTAACTATTTTGACGTGTGTCCAGGTCCTGATCGACTGGATCAACAGTGAGTTGGAAGAAGACAGGATCATAGTCAAAGACCTGGAGGAGGACTGTTACGATGGACAAGTGCTCCAGAAGTTATTCGGTGAGAAACTGGTTTCTTTTGGCTTCTCAGCTCTCACAACATCTTTATCCTTAAGGCCTCTGTTGGCCTTCAACTTGCCATGTGCAAAGTGTGTTCGTCGGGAAATGCAAAGTTTCAGTCAGGCATCAAACACATGAGAGTACATCTGAGACAATTACACCATCAATAATTGATTGTGCAATCGATCGGTTGGTGCAGCCTGTGACTCTGGTACAAAGATGTTGTTGTTTCATACTGTGAATCTGATGCATGACAAAGGTCCATGACAGAATCGTACATTTTCGCTAAACTTAGTGCAGACAGTGATTCATTGTTTTCTCTGGAGAGACTAAATTTTCCTGCTCGCCTGTTTACCAGCTGTGCCCTTCATACAACTTGATTTGGTCTATTCGTTGTAGTACCTTGCCTAAAATGACCTAAGTATGCAGTATTGTCTTGAAGTAGAATTAAAACATACTTTGATAATAGTCAGAAGAAATATTAAGCAAATGAAAACCGGGAACTTACTGTGATATTAATCACACTTACCTTCCTGAACATATGGAGTAGAGGGGGATGGAAAGTGTCACCTGTTCTGATCTGGATGAGGTTGAGAATGAAATTTTATTTAAAAAAATTCTGTCCTTTTTATCATGATCTTCAATTCAAGCTTTTCCTGAAAGTGTTTTGTCTGTTTGATGACAGATGAATGTAGTTTACAGCACGTTTCCATATATGTATGTAGACATAGCTCAGGTTTTGTTAAATGCTTAACATCAACATATGAGAACATTAAGTTTATATCTGATATAATGGGTTTTCAAGCATGTATACAGTATTTAAATATGCATTCGAATACACAAGAGTGTATATTTAAACATACATTCAGATGTACAACCAAGTAGACAATAAGATGACAAATTATACCCTCTGAAGTACATTCTGTAGTAGTAGTTAAAAAGAGATTATGTAAAACAGTTACACCCCAGATCAGTAAGACTTCTAACCAAATGCTTTAATTGGCCTATTGGTAGCAGCGTGTCAAGTTTCAGTCTGCTCTGTAAATTATTCCAGACAAATAGAGCGTGATATCTGAAGGCCATCTTACCAAATATCCATCCTTTCATTCTTTCATTCATTAATTCAGTAATAACTACTGGCAAACGTAATCAACTCAAAACATTTCTTTTATTCTGAAACATTTTAGTGAAAAAAAATAAATGAAGTGTTCAACTCATTAAGTAACATGTAAAAAAAAAAGCCAAAATTAGCAGCATTATTCTTCCAGTCCAGTGTCCACTGTGATTCATGTGTGTTCACCGCTGTGCTGCTGTGTCTAGTAAAGCTTCATAGTCTTTGGGTTGTTAGGGGTTTCCCCCTTGTGTCTGTTGTTTGTCACAGCAGCCTGAAAACCTCCAGCTCAACACCACATGCTAACAGCTACGAACAGAAACCCTCTTAGTGTTTTTTGACGACACCTCTCTTGTTTCGTAGATGAAACAAAAGCATCTACAGCTTCTGCCAAATGAATATCAAGTAATGTCACTGCAACAGTAACAGCAGTAAAAAACTGAATTGATATTATCACAGTTGCAATTATTGATTGGATTTGCATTGAAATGGTTGTACAGTTTGTCACATGTGCGTCTGTAGCAGAACTCTGCGAACTCTCTTTCTTGTGCTTTATACTCTATTGCATTTTTCAAATGTTTTTCTTGTGTGTAGATTCTTTTCTTTCTCCGTCATGACTGATGATTTCCGTGTCTTTTTTGGTCAATCAAAGGGAACATTTCTTGTCCTCAAACTCCCTCTTCAGCTCCTCTCATTTTTTATCTCCACACTCCAGCTGGTTTCTTCTTCTTCTTTGCTCCCACATATTTCCCCTGTGCGTACACCAGCTAATTTTTCCAGCCCGATTAAAAAGTCTCATTATCTGTCAAACACATAGAAGGATAAAAAAAAAAAGAAGAAAAAAGAAAAGAAATGCACATTAATTTACAAAAGCCAGCTGACACGAAATAGGACTGACTTTTCATATGTTTCAGAAGTGTCAAGAACAACAATTAAAACGCGCAGCAGGAAACATTTTATAAAGGGATGTGTGATTTCTTGCTCTGCGTTAAAGCCCTTTTTTAGTTTTCACACTCCTTTATCATTTTTGCACCTTATGTAATCTCAGTCTTTTATTGCATCAGTGGCTCATTCTGGATTTCTTTTTTTATCAGTGCTGCTGGTTCCTTTTTTAAAAAAAAATATTATCTGAACCCACGCGCTTGAGATAAGACTCCGAAATCATTTTCCTTACTTCTCCTCGGAGCAGAGAAGTTTTCTTATACAAGTCATCTTTGTTGTCTGCAGCCAAAACATTTGGGCATTTTTCGTGATAATCATGTCCTTGTTTTCCAAAAGACACAACCCCCAGTGAAACAGGCAGGCAAAAAACATGTTCTACACTTTTTTGGTTTGAAGCACTTTTGTAAGTTTGGTGTTTTATGTAAATGAAAGTTTTTTTTGTCTAAGCCTTCACACGTGCAGCAAGCCTCCTATTCAGGGGAGTTCTCTTCAAAGCACAGACACGGCTCGCTTGTATTATACAATACAGTACTGCTGTACGATACTGTCAGAAATGATTCATGATTGTGTGTGTTTGACCTGACATGACTGTATCTCCTCTCTCTCTCCTGTTGTTGACAGAGAAGTTGTCGGGCAGGAAGCTGAACGTGGCCGAGGTGACCCAATCTGAGATCGGCCAGAAGCAAAAGCTTCAGACGGTGTTGGAGGCGGTTAACGAAATGCTGAGGCCTCACGGCTGGACTATCGAGTGGAGTGTAGACTGTGAGTTTCACATTGAATTCAGTGATTTTCCTGCTTTAAGGTGCACTCTAGGGATTTAAATACTAGATTCTATATTTCTCATATTTAATCTGTTTTCATGGGCTGTATAGAGTTGCGAAGTAGTGAGGACAAGCTGGTTCCTGAGGTGGTTTTTCCCATATCAATTTTTTCTTTAAACCGTGTCCTTAATGTCAAAGAAACACAGAAACACAGAAACACAGAAACACGAAACTTTCCCAAAAAATGTAACAACCCTGTGGGTTTATGTTATGGCCATCAGGTTTAATTCCAGCTTTGTTTTTCTGAGAGGTCGTGTTTTATCCGTCATGTTTTTCTTGGTGGACAAATCTAAGTACCCATGAGCCTTGGGCGTGGTTGTTATGGAAAAGAAACCAGTCAGAGGTGTGAATAAGAACAGTCAGTATTTCAAATGGCTTTTGTTGTTAACAAAATATTGCAGTGTAGCTGCTGAATTTTGGCAAAAATGACACAGAATTTAAAAGCGAACTGATTTAACCTGCAGACTGTGTTTTCAGTTTTCTAACAGCATAATCTTTTGTGGCTCATTCGACAGAATTTTAAGCTCAGTGATTGGATGTTTCGTCATTATATAATGTGTAGCATGAAAATCTTTTGTACACAATCTAATACCCAGATATATTCTAACGTAGCTGTTAATCATTCGGACTGATGATTGAACTGGGAGAGTTTCATTCTGTTCCAGCTGCGAGTCACGTTAATGATTTATACTGGAAAAATGAAAGGAACTTTTATTTGCAGGAGCAGGAACTCCAGAAATAGCTCCTCCCATTGTGCAGCGCCACAGCGCTCTTCATGATGAGCATACTGAACTCATGTGTGAAATTGGTGGAATGACCCTTTAACACACATAATTGATTCTCTTAATTTGCATTACAAATTGGTGATTATTTAAGCAGAGTTATGTGTAACTCTACAAACATAAGGGATTCCCACAGGAGCTAATGTCAGAGTTGTGTTGATTCATGCTTCATTAATTTCTCATTTGCAGCTTTGTCATTCTTTTGTTGTCTCTTAAAAAAAAAAAACATCTTTAGAAAGTTGCTTACATTATTATCACTATCAATAGCTCACATCTCATCATTACGCTAGCTTGCTTTGTGAAAGGACTGACAGTCGACTCTTGTGATTCACTGTTTCAGCGATCCATTCAAAGAACCTGGTGGCTATTGTCTATCTGCTGGTGGCTCTCGCTATGCACTTCCAGGCCCCCATCAGACTGCCTGAGCATGTCTCTGTACAGGTGGTGGTGGTCAAGGTAAAGCGTCCCATCAAACTCAAGCAGGGGTGTCATCCATCATCATTATGTGTAGCAATGAAATGAAAATAAATGATAATAAGGCCCATCATAGTGATCGATAGTATAGTGTCAGTTAATGGTTACATTTCTGTCATCTTTCAGTTTTTTGTCTTTGTCTTGTCTGTACATGAGATCATCAGAATGTGCATTTACAGTTGTAGTTATTCTGTCAAGTCACGGATAAATGACTTCGATTTTTATTTGAGCAGAAACGAGAGGGCATCCTGCAGACTGCTCTAGTGACCAAAGAGCTGACGAGCACCACAGAGTAAGAGCTGATACATTTTCCTTTATGTGTGCTCCTCTTCTCTGTTCAATGTTGTTATTATTAATATGTAAAGCCTTAATAATAGTTATTTTAGTATGTATTTTAGGAAGCTGGAGATTTTACTGCACACAGACTTGAAAACTAAAACTTCTTTTTATATTCTGTCGCATGTTTTTGTTTTTCAGAATGATGATGGGAAGATTTGGTGAGTCCCAGCCACATACAGTATCTGTTTCATGTTACAGTATTGTAGAAATGTCCCTTTAGTTTCATTATTTCCTTGTCTCTCTGCTTAAAGGAATGACTCAGCATTTAGTGGAAAAACGCTTATTTGCTTTCTCTTTGAGAGTGAGATCGATACCACTCTCTCTAAATATGAAGCCAGCGGCCAGTTAGCTTAGCTTAGCACAAAGACCAGAGACCATACCTTTTTATACGTTTTCGTACAAATTAAACAAAAAGGTTATAACATGTTAATAATTGAGCTGTATGAGGTGTTGGTGCACAGGTTTTTTTTCACCCCTGTACAGAGCCAGGCTAGCTGTTTCCCCTCGCTATCTCTCCACTAAGTTAACCGCCTGTTGGCTGTAGACTTACATTTATAGAAGAGATATGAGAGTGGTATCGATCTTCTTATCTTTTTGACACATTTGACGTCTCCAAAAATGTCAGACTATTCCTTTAAGCATTCATAACCTTTGAATTATTGCTTCTATGCAACAGAGAGGGACGCATTTGACACTTTGATGGATCATGCACCTGATAAGCTCAACGTGGTAAAAACGGTAAAAAAAAGAAAAAAAAGACCCTTTCTCTGCATAGTAATGACTCACTTGAAAATTTGAATTTTTGTCATTACACTTAAAACATGGATTTAATAATATTATTTTTGTCCTGTCGCCAGTCGCTCATCACCTTTGTGAACAAACACCTGAACAAGCTGAACCTGGAAGTTACTGAGCTGGAATCTCAGGTATGTGATTGAATGGTTGATCTAAAGACCCGTATTGTCACCGTTATAACTTCGTGATCCAGTGAAATATTAAAATTATCATTACTGGTACGCATGTCATGTAACAGCTTTTAAATCCTCTCGTCTTCCCTTTATTTGCATGGCCAACGTCTGAGATTTTAATTTTTCAGATACATATACTCCAATCAGATCTTCAGTCTCTTCATCGAATGCACTTTATCTGTCTGCTATCTGTACATGTGTGCACAGTTTGCTGATGGAGTGTACCTCATATTGCTGATGGGGTTGCTGGAAGACTACTTTGTCCCTCTGTACAACTTCTTCCTCACCCCTGAGAGCTTTGAACAGAAGGTGATTTCACCCTCCAAAAGTGAAACAAATTGGATCTTTGTTGCCAATTTGCAGGATATAAAGTCTTAACTTTGTTTCCCCTCAGGTCCACAATGTGGCGTTTGCCTTTGAGTTGATGCAGGACGGAGGCCTGAAGAAACCCAAGGCCAGACCAGAAGGTATTTTATAGACAGAGATATATTAGGTTATTACAAGAAAAGATAAAAGACATAAAATGTGAGGAGGTTTTATGGAGGGTGACAGAGATTATGAGTCTCTTATACTGACAGGGTGCTGTAAAAGAAGGCATTGAATGGTTGATGCGCCACAGTAGCAGTCATGTTAAAGGTTTTCCAGTAGATGGAAACCTTGCTTCACCTTTAAACTCAAATACCGGATGGCTGGTGCTGAGGTCATTCAGCATTCAGCTCCTACTTGGTTGTACAGCTTTTTTTTTTTTTCTTTTTTTTTTTTAAGAGAGAATAGAAGAATCAAAATACGACGTATATGATTTGATGTAAGGATGATTATTGCTTAAAATCATTTATCATTTTTAACAATTTAGTATTTTTCCTGTCTTTCACAGAGATTTGCAAGCGGATTTACAGAAAATTTGGAAATAGCTCTCAGTGTGATCTAATGTTGACCGATTACCTTCTTAAGCTGTAATTAGTATCACTTCACTGAAGAACTCTTAATTAATTTGGCAGGCCACTTTAATCCACAAAATATCGTAGTGAAATTTCAGATTGGAAATTAGATTTTTTTTGTTGTGTAATAAATTAAAACTACTTTGTTTAGAAAATAAATTGTGTTTTTTATTATTTATATATATCTTATAGACATTACATTTTAATACATTTAAATAAGCGACTGCCATCTCAGTTGGAAGCTGAGATGCTAGTTACTGCTCCTCTTGAACTAATATAAGCTACAGTAGATTTTCAGCATGTGTAAATATTGTCTTGCTCAGTGCTATGTTATTATTGAAATGCTTTTTCCCCTCCTTAAAACATCTGACTAAGCCAAAATGGAAACCGCTCACAATCCTACTCGCAAGCACTGCTCGCAATTTTTGCAGTAATTGAAATCAAGCTATTATCTTCACAGATGTATAGCTGTACTTTTACTGCAGTATATATGTTGTGATTAGCATTGGATTCGTGCAAATATGCAGGTTCATTATAAATGAAAGCAGAGATCCTAAAGCCATTAATGAAATCCATACTGTCCAACTTAAAATAGACCTAGCTGTGATGAGAAATTACAGTAAGCAAATAAGCACTTGTGTAGAACACCATGGCACTGAGAGAGAACAGAAAGTGTTTTTTGGGCCTTTGAATCGCTCCTGGTAAGAAGTAACACATCATATGATAATCATTAGCAAATTCTTGGGAGCTATTTGGAGCTCCATTTCATTTGAAATTACAAATCAAATTACACATAATATTTTGATGGAAAGAAGTCCAACAGCAATCATTGAAGAGGCTCCTTTGCATTGTAAACATGATTTTGTGGTACCACAGACCATTTAATTTGTGCCACAGTCTTCCGAGGATCAGTTTTTTGTACATGTCAAAGGTCTATTTCTACCTGAAGGTTTGGCAAGCTAATGACCTCTGTTTTGTCTCAATTTTGTTTTACAGATGTTGTCAACCTGAACCTCAAGTCCACCCTCAGAGTTCTCTACAACCTGTTCACCAACTACAAAAACACTGAGTGAACTTTTCCAGTTCAGTCAGTGTTCACTCAGCTGATATTACTCTGAATCCTGTGCCTCTGCTGATATGCATTTCATTCTGGACACTGTAGGAGACCAACTGGGACTGAAAGTCATTATGCGGGACTTAAAAAGAGCCAGGGGGAGTAGCCTGAAAAAGGCTCTGAATGTTAGTGTTTAATCTTCCCCAAATGTCAGTATATTTATTTATTATTTCCTCGAATGTTGCAACCCAGGAAACCCTTCAACCTTCATCCCTGCATTTGAATACACAGCCATCACAGGAAAAATGTGGTGAATGGTAATACTGGAAAACATTAGTGTCAAACTCAGTCGCATATATTCCTCCAGATTATTTAAGAAAGTTGAAAATGCTGTTACATATTATTAAGTATCTAAAAGTGCTTTGTATAAGTATTAAAAGAATAGTTTGACATTTTTGGAAATATTCTTATTCGCTTTCTTGCCAAGAGTTTGATTGACACAGCCAGCAGTTGATTCGCTTATGGTCACATCTAACATTACACTACTAACAAAATCTGCCTAACTTTATATCTAAAGCTCACTTAACACGTTGTATCTTATTTGTTTGATCCACACAAAAACCATACTATAAAAACATCAACTCCATATTATAGCTAAAACCTGTTCTTTCAGCTTGCTTGTTAATTTTAACCCCTTTTTTTTTTGAAAATTAATTGTATGTATTATTATTTACATATATCTTATAGAAATTACATTTTACTACATTAAAAATAAGTGATTTTTAGGTATTTTAACCATATCAAATTCCACGAGTGAGAGGCTGAGATCACAGTTACTACTCCTCTGCTAAGCTAATTAGCATTAGCAGGAGTTTAGCTTAGTTATGCGGAATAGCAAACTGACTGACATCAAATATCTACGTAGTGCATTTCACTGCCGTATAGGGCATGCGGCAGTGCTAACCCTACCTACAGTCTCTTAAGCTAAACAGTCGCTTCATGTCTAAAGAAACAGTTCGACATTTTTGGAAATACACTTTGCATTCTTGCTAGGAGTTAAATGAGCCAGCATCACGTTAGCTTAGCACAAATACTGGAAATGGGCAAACAGATAATGTAGCTCTGTTCAAAAGGGAAACTAAATTCTCCTACCACCACATTTGAGCTAACCAACTATTATATCTTGTTTATTTAAACTGCGCAAAAGCACTGTAAAAACAATGCATAGTGTTGTTATGTTGGTTTGTTCATGGGAAGCGTATTTCTTGAAATGTCTTAACTATTCCTTAAAGAGTTTTGAACATGTTGTGTGTTATATATGACCTGTATGTCAAATTAGTGCCTGAAAATGTTTTGGATTTTCTTACTATATGGCTAGCTCTAGTTATATGCCATAATCACTTTTCTTAACAGCTGAAGGAACTGTGAACGGTTCTTGTTTACCCTGAACTGTGCACACCATTTTTCAAGCCATATTTAAAAGCTGATGCTGTTGCCTCCTGCCTTAAGTGCAGTGTGTTCTTGCCATCCCAGGAAAGCCACAGCCAGACTATCTTCATACTGACTGGCCTCTCAGACAAGTCCCCGAGGGGGCCTGGACCCACGGAACCGCCTGGAGACCTGCTAAGATGTACAGTGCATGCGTTTTAGAGCCAGGCTGAATAATTGAGAGAGTGGATGAGTCAATCTAGACTGTGCTCGCACTGGATGGCTCACCTCTGTGCATTTTTTTTTTATCTTGCCTATCAAGAAATAAATGGCTGGAATCAAATAGAGAGTGAATTTCATTTTATCTCTTACTTGTGTGATAGGTTAGATTTGCTTTGGCTTTTGAGCGAGATTGGCTTTGGAACAGGCAATTCCTGCAATTTGGGTTTAGCTAAAGGAATTATGGGTTTATTTTAGGCCTTTATTTTCTTGTCTCATTCCTTTGTTGCCATGGTAACCTTCCTCATCCCCCAAATTTCCCCTTTATATGGCAGATGGGTGGTCCTTTTTCTTTTCTTCAACAAGGCCGGTGCACATACAGAGCTTGTTGTTTTGTTGTCTGTATCTTTTTCTCTCTTCTCGTCTTTTGTTGTTGGTGTTGGAGAATGGAGAGGGCTGGAGACCAGATGACAGCAAATTGATCTGGCTGGTCACAGATGGAGACGTGTGAGTCGAGCCTGAGTGGTTCAGACCTCCGAGTGTCACGTTTCTCTCCGCCCTCCTAAGTGTGGTTTTCCAAACAATACATTTGTAACCAAGATTCCTCCTTGTTCTCCTGCCCTCGACACGTACTTATTATTAAGATCTCAAATACGGTGCGTGACACAAAACATAAACGCCCGCATCAGAAAAAGGCCCTGCTGCAAAGCCAGTATCAAAAAGAGGAAGTGCTACCTTCTTTTTTGCCACATCCTCTTATTTGTTATCTGTGCTTGTCTTCCCTTTCGACCCTGTGACATGCTATTTTCTTTTAAAGCAATTGTTTGAAATTGAGTGCAGTCAGACCTTTTGCGCTGATAGAATTCACAGGAGCTTTCATTCAGATTGAGTGCTGCCCTCCACTTCTTATATCACCGTTCTGACAGTTTGTGGAGCTGACATCTGTTCAGGAACTCAGTGCAGCTGAAGTCACCCAATTCCGTCGAGACGCTCAGAGTGGTGAAGGTAAGCTTGTTCAAAAAGACTTTTGTTTATGACCTTGTTTGAAAGTTACTGTCAACCTCAGGAAAAGGA
Organism: Seriola lalandi dorsalis; assembly: GCF_002814215.2. Lineage (NCBI taxonomy): Eukaryota > Metazoa > Chordata > Actinopteri > Carangiformes > Carangidae > Seriola > Seriola lalandi. The sequence goes on along the minus strand of NW_019522827.1, from coordinate 973,001 downwards.
AGCCACACACACATAAAACACACAGAGAAAGAAAAGTTGCTCATCGAGGCTTTTCTCCTCTCCAGATCCAGGAAACAACAGTTTGACACGCTCCAGGTCACGTCTTGTCAGAATGTGTTACTTTATGTGTTTGCTATAATTTGTCTAAGATCATGATTCAAAATGTTTCAGATGATTCAGAGGGAGAGCTGCAGCCCTGAAAATCTGTGGGGATCTACTGTACTGCACCTCATCTGTTAAGTGCTGAAGGTGACACTGAAAAAAAAAAGAGAAAAGGAAGTGAAGAAACTACACTTCTTCCTTTTTCACTATTATAGGCTTTTCGCCAGATCTGTTGCTAAAAACACAGGCAAGCACACAGGCCGTGTGCTTGCCTGTGTTTTTAGAAACTTCTAACACCCGCAGTCATAATAAAACCATTTTGAGAAGCAGAAATTTGGAGGTACAAGAATTTCTGTCAGTGCAATCAGTTCTTTTGCTGCTGGTCGCAAGAAACTCCCTGCAGTAGTCAGAAGTTAAGCAACATGGTCAAGGACACTTACTAAGCCCCTGTTGAGACAGACTTTCTGCCAAACATGTTGTTGGAAAAAGTGTTTCTTATTTCAGCTGTGGTTTATATTTAAGCACTTCCACTCAATGTGTTAAAGCACAATTGACTCATCTGCAGGTTTTGTTGACCTGCAGTGAATATCTCCTCTCGAGGAGGAACGATGGAGGCTGATATCTTTGAGTATCACAAAGAGGAGGACACTGTGAACGTTGAGTCTTTCCAGGGTATGTATGCATCTGGTAAGCTGATAAATATCCTGCTTTAGAGTGGGATAGACTAAATATTAGAAACACCTCTCAGTTTAATGCAATACAATTCAACAGTACTACAAACTGCAGCCCCCAAAATGAGCTCTGCTATTCGGTTTTCATCTTGTATAAAGGAAAGGAAACTAATGGCTGAGAGGAAAAATACATCCAAAATGCATGTAGGGCATGCAGTGTAAATGTAAAGTACCTGTATTGTAATTAAGGAGCTACATCTTGCATTCACAACATTAATAAAATATAAATGGCCTTGTAAAATATATAAGTAAAATGTATGATGAATGCTAACTGACCAGTGCAGGTTGTGTGTGTTCACACAGGGGAGAAGAGAAAGCTCATTCAGCCAACGTCTTTGAAAGACCCCAAACTTGAAAAGCTAAAGCAGGTAAGAGATGAATTCCTGATAGAGCTTTGTTTGAATCTCTGTCTTCCATTCAACATTTACTGTAACATCAAAGCCCATCCTTGACAACCACAGATCCAAGAATCCCTGAATGTCTTTAGTGGGCTGGAGATAAATGCTACACAGGAATTACATTACAGAGCCTGCATGTATGTGTGCCGTGAAGATCATGAATAATATCTGATGCAGGGAGAGAGGTGGAAGGATCAATGAAACTTTAATGAACATAATTATCAGAGGTGATGGGAGACAGATTAGAGAGGAGCGAGGACCCAGCAGAGTCTTCTGGATCAGACTTTAAAACACAATTTGATTGGAAAAGATAGACGCTCAAGTGCTTTGTGCAACTGGCAATGAATGAATAAATAATCCTGGCATATATTGTTTGTAGACTTTGGAAGGAAAAGAAAAGAAATATTTATTTTTTATTTTTGGAGAGCACAGTGTGTTTGTCATCATTTTCCATCCACTTCAAGAGCATATTATCTCTGAAAATTGATTAAGAGAATTTACAAAATTAGGTTTCATGCTGTTTCTCATCTGCTACACTGGGAACCGAAAAATGTATAAAAGGAGATGAAAGTGTTTGATGCATCTCACTGTGTGATGAATCGTGTCTTGTTAGGTATTGATTGACTGGATCAATAGGACTTTAAATCCGGAGCACATAGTGGTTCAGAGTCTGGAGGAGGATCTGTATGATGGACTGGTGTTTCATCATCTGCTGTGTGAGTTAATACACATTTGTATGATTACACTGTCGCCCCCATTTATATTTCATTTAACATTAACATACTTCCACTTAATCATAATTTAAATTAGACGATGAAAACTAACAAATGGTTCCCTTTCAAGTTCTCCTAAAAGTTGTCAGCTCTGCTATCCAGAACACTGCTCTTGCCAGTATAACTCCAGCCTTTACACATAATAATTTCCTGATTTCTCCAGCCAGGTTGGCCAGTGTGAACTTGCCCGTGGAGGAGATATCACTGACCAGCGTTGCTCAGATCCGCAAACTGGAAGTGATTTTGGCGGAGTTGGACCAGAGACTGGGACTGCGGGACAGCAGCCAGACCAAATGGAACATCAAACGTGAGTCATGCAGCTGACCGGCCGTCACCAGCACAGCAACAAGTGGACAAATGTTCTGTCCTGGCAACGACTTCAAATTACAACAGGATTTGGTGCTAGCTCAAGGGTGCCATGTTAGCTTATACCAACTGTGAGGGATTTTGGAGGAGATAAAATTTGCTGATATTACTGGGTTCTGTTTTAATTATCTGTCAGTGGATTATTTACAAGTGCTCAATTATGGAAGCAAAGAAGGGCCATAATAATCGGCATTGTTATAAGCAACTGAACACTTGACTGTGAAACTCAAGAGTTCAGCGTTTAGTCAAAACGCTGAAGAATTTCTCTCTTATGGATCATGTGACTTAAAAAAACACAACCTGAATATATCCAGGATTGATTGATTATTCTTGGAAACCTGGATTTTCAAGTTTGAATTTCTTATCTTGAATTTTGGTGAATTTCACCAGTCTGAGCAACATGAATACACTTTATTGATTTTTAAGACTATTTATTTATTTTGAACTTGCACCACTTGAAATGAAAAAAAGGGGAATTCAAATTGTAGCATTTCAAATGAAGTGGTATTTAGATGTCAACATATTGATCTGGTGACCCTCTACTGCAACTTACTTTAAGTTTATTCCACTTGGAGACATAAGACATAAGGTCAGATGGACAGTCATTACACACAATCTTGCTTTCCTTTTCCATCTCCTCACTAAAGTAAAGAGTCAGTTTTTCTTTAACATAAAGAACTTACAGCTTTCAGCTGTTGAAGCTTCTTTTTACCAGAGTCAGTACAAACACAGCAGGTGTGGTTGACTGGTCATTGTGACTTTGTTAAAAATCACAGTGTTCCGGGGTAGGGACTGAATTCAGTGCTAATCTTCATCAGCATTTTCATTATTATGAAAAGAGACAACTGTGACATACCGTCGCATGTATTGAAGACACACAGCAAGTTTACATCATGTCTGTTTTCTTCAAGCTACAAAAAAGGAGAGTCTCTGGAGAGTTTTAACTCTCAAGTAATGCATGCTGGGAAGTCTGTTACTATTCTAGTTTTGTTTCTTGAAAAACTTCATTTAATGGGTCGATTTAACTCTAGGCAGTTCATTCATTCAAATCATCATTTCAAGTCAAAAGACTTAAAGTCAGAACAACTCAACCTGTTCTTTCCATTCTGCTGACACTGTGTAAATGTAGCTCTGCTTTCAAGGTCCACTGAGAAGGGAAAAACATCTGAAGAGATCAAAACCCCAGCAACACTTGTAGTGTAACAAACAACTTTATTGCGAGACCAACTGAAACACACTGGTGTCTCAAATGAAGTTGTTCTTTATTCTCCAAGTTTTGCCCTTTTCAGACTCTGCCACTAAAAATGAAACCTACAGTATAGAGAAGTACTTAAATAATACAATGTAAACATAAAATGGATAAAAGGTGAATAAGTGCCAGCCATAAATATGATAGAAAACAGGCTTTGATTTTGTGAAAATCTAAAGGTTTATAATTGATAACTTTTAAGGATTATAAGTTCCACAGCCAGGTGCTCATTGTTTTATAAGAATCAAATCCTTACAGCCTTACTTTGCTTCCATACTGAGTGGTGGACAGTTCTGTCCAATCACTGCAAGTTGATTTCTGTGGTGTTTTGGTCTCTGCCCTTCGTCTGTCAGTCATCCACAACAAAGACCTCCTGGCCACTATTCATCTGCTGGTTGCCATGGTGAAGTGTTTCCAGCCTGAAATGGATTTGCCACCGAATGTGAAGGTTGAAGTTGTGGCAGTGGAAGTGAGTTTTAGCTCGAGCCTTAGCACCTTTTCCTGCTCCAAATCTGTTTCAAACACACCTCAATTTTTGCTCAATTTTTGGTTGACTCCAATTTACATCCAGGTCAGCAGCAGGGGAATCAAATCAGATGTACAGACAGAGGTCCTAACAGAAGATACGTGAGTAAATTGCTTCCATGTGTGGTTCTGTAGATGTTTGGAAAAAACTCAGGGTTCACCTCATGTTTTTTTTTCTTCTTCAACAGAAACACAGGCTCAGACTCTCTCAGCAATACTGAAAGTGAGTAAGAGCGGTCCGAAGTTGAGCTAATGCGACATCTTGAATGTCATTCAATACAGCCTACGATGACTTAACACACTTTTCTGGCTGTCTGATCACCCAGGGGAAGATCCCATCGAGCAACTGCTGAAGCTTGAGGCTCACAAGGTCAACACGGTGAAGAAGGTATGACGGGGAGTGAAGGAGAAGTGCTGAGGTAGTTTAAGGTGTTAACTCTCTCACCTCCAGTGGCAGTGAGAGAACAAATTTTGTAGTGTTAAGACCAAGCCACAATCTCCGGGGCTTAAAAATGAAGCTGTACAGAAGAAATAAACATGTTTGCAGCCTGGTACAAAAAACAGTTTTGGTCTCTATAGCTAATGTCCTCCTTTGTGGCAACTGAACAGGGATGAATTTTTATATAACTCACCCATTTCAATTTAAGGCTTAAAGTACTTGAGGGTGTGGCACTCTGACAGGTATGGGAGCGTATGCTTGCCACAAACTGGCACTCACCAAAGTCTTGGCTCCCTGCACGGCCCACCTCTTTGCTCACTTTTGGATTAGCCGGGAGTTAGTCGAGCACTGCCAAGATGGCGATGGTGGAACAGCCCACTCTGAGCTTCAAAACCGCTCTTCAGAAACCTATGAGCGATGACATGGAGGCTACGTCCATCTTTATTTACAGTCAATGGTTAAGACAGGAAAAAAATAAGCATGATATAATTATCAACTTAACCTGTACCTGAAATACAAGGACAGTGAATGTAGATTTAGGATCAAATGTGCACAGAATTCTTTCTTTTTGGTATTTTATATTATTTGGAGCTGTGCTTTTAGGGAATAGATCAGTTTATTTAAAAAAAATGTTTTATCTCATAACTCACTTCACTTTTTAGTCTATAAAACATTAGACAATAGTGGAACCTGTCCAAAGCCCAGGGTGACATCTTTAAATTTCTTGTTTTGTCTGACCAGCAATTCAAAACTTTAGGATATTCAGAAAAATATTCAGAAAGGGACTTCATCCACCCCACAGCCCAAAACCTAAAGATATTAAATTTACACTGATAGAAAATAGGAGAGCAGAAAATATTTGTTCATTTAGCTTAGTCCACATTTACCTATAAATAGCATGACTCAGGGATAGTAATATCCTTCGCTTGCTAGTCTCACAGAGCCTAGAATCAATGCAGTCTCTTGTTGCTTGATAAGCGACTCAAACAAGCAGTTATTAAAATAATTGTCAGTTAATTTTCAGTTGTTTGACTAATCCGTTAATTGAATTGCTTCAGCACTAATTTCAGGGCAGTCATGTGGAGTGCAGAATCAAAAAGCTTCTATTCCATTAGGGGTCTGATATTATCATACCTCAACCTGTTGACCGTAACAAACAAAACACTTTGTCAGGTTTTGATGAAGAATGGAACATGTTTAATGCTTTAATATTTCTGCTAAATGAGGTCAGATTGTATTTCAAACTGCCCTACCTCCTAATTTTTTTCCATTTTCAGGCCATTTTACACTTTGTCAACCAGAATATGTCTACCATGGGTCTGCAGGTGGCTGATATGGACAAACAGGTAAACAAACAGCTGAAAACAGTTTTGGAGCACTTACAGGCTTTCCTGTGGAAAAAAACAGAATCATCACTGATTACCTCCTCTGAGATTATATCACCTCCTGTGTCTAGTTTGCTGATGGTGTGATTCTGCTGCTGCTGATTGGACAGTTGGAAGGCTTCTTCGTCCCACTCTGTGACTTCAACCTGACCCCTGTCAATCACTCTGAGATGGTACGGACTCAGTAGAGATTCACAACACATTAATAAGGGAAGTGCATCATCAGAGAGATGATGCGTTTACACTGGACAGAGGCACACACACATACACAACACTCAACTTTATTAGTAAATATCATCAACATCAGCCTGTAGATGCTCACAGGTGCTATGGGTTTCATTTGCAATATATTTATTTATTAAAAATCAATCAACTAAAGAAAAATGACCACTTTCAATAATAATTCACTTAATTTTATAACTGCGGTTTTGTGAAAGTATAGATTTGTGGCGCCTCCATTAATCTAATTCAAAAGTAAAAAGATCATAAAACATTTTTTTTCATTTCTAATTTCAGCTAATGTAATTTCCCACAAGAGCGCAGTGGATAATGAGCGACAGTACAGAAACCTGATCCAAAATCATGCCTATTACAATGCATCGTATGATAAAATTAATATTTTACAATTCCCATAATAAAAGTAGATGCATAATTACTACTGTGTCATGGCTCACTTAAATGATATCTTTTATCTCACTTTACTTGAAGCAATAGGATGAGTCCATGAAAAAGTTATGACTCTTTTATCCCAGATATGATGAGCTCATGACTTACTTATTGTATAAAGACACTGTGACACTCTATATTAGACTCTTTTTTTTATACCTTAAAAACTAAAAAGCCTCTGGTAATAAACATTATATTTCAGCTTGATTTATAATACATTATAGCGGATTCTTAACTGTTTTATTTATATATATATATATATATATATATATATATAAAATCTTTCTGAACAGTATGTATGAACAATAGAAATCTATCAACATACAGTGGCACATTGAATTTTAGTTTCTATTTTAAATTTAGTTTTAAATTCCTTTAAAGTTCTTTAAAGGACACGTTCAAAATTTTGGGTTAGGGTTCGTAGCAAGGGTCAGTAGCAAGTATAAATAACTATAGCGGCCACAAGACATCGTTATAGTGAGATATTACTAGGTTCACTGGAAACCTACTGTATATGAGTTGGTCTTGAAGAGAATTTACAACAGTGTTGTCTGTACAAATATGTGTACAGTGTTAAATTACTGCGATGAAAATATGATGTATTGACTTTGTGTTGTGTCTCTTTAACCTCTAGCTTCACAATGTGACCTTGGCCTTAGACTTCCTGAATGATACGGGCCTGCAAATGCCTGGGGTTAACCCACAAGGTGAGAAAGTTCACTGTTCACACCATACACACTCTGCCTCACTGACAAGTGATTTTACTCAAATTAAAATGTCAGGCACAGAGTGTGAAAACAACAAAAACAGAAGGTCTGCAAGTAAAATGATTGGAACAGAAAAACAGTGGAGCTTCAAAATGACACGGCAGCGTCGGACTAATTCAGATGATATCCTCCATCAAGAGCGTTTATCAGGATGACAGGGAAACGCCAGAATCTGTTTGTCTGGTGAGGAGGGGGCTCACTCTGGTAGTCTGAGTTAATCTCAACTGCTCGGTGGAGTGTGAGTCTGACAGTGTTTTGGAGGGAAAGATGAAATTGCTTGTGGAATATGAATGAGCGCGACTCTTGTCCCGATGAGTATCACTGCGAATGATTGGCTCGGCCCAGAGTCATCATCATTCATTTAGAGATGAGCAGCCAGGGGGACCGTCTTAAGGGGACTATGTCACTGTGGCACCCACGATAGACACAGAGATTTAACCTCACTGTTATGGCTATATCTGCTTTGCCTTTGTGTGTGTGTGTGTGTGTGTGTGTGTATGTGTGTCTGTGCGTGTTTGTCTGCAGAAAGATATCTTATCTGTATTCATGAGCACTGCTACTGTATAACAGCAAATCCCAGAAATATTCTGATTGTATCTCGGCACTGAAATTTAGTGTTTGTCAGTTCCAGCCTGCAACTATTAGTTATCAGATCTCAAACCGTAATTCTTTCAAAAATAATGTAGCAGGAAGAGCATTGCTTTATAACCAGATTTTCCAGTTTGCATTTTTGGAAATGAGATTAGCATAGCTTTTTTGTACACTGTCAATTACCACATTAAGTGAATCAAAAGTCTATTTCAGATACAAATCTAAATAAGTAAAACTAATTTTGGGACTTACAACATTTAAGTACCTCTTTATCATTATTTATGCTGTATGACACAAACAACTGATTTAAAAAATCCGTAAAAGACAACCAATATAACAAAGGAATTCAGGCCATGAGTCAATAAATTCACCTGACAAATGCCTATTACCATTATCAATTAATCTACCAAGTATTAATCAATTATTGGTTTTGTCTACAAAACATCAGAAAATCGTGAAAAAAATGACTATAATGTAAGACAAGGAAAAGCAACAACTTTTCACATTTGAGAATGAAAATGGCAGTTTTGCTTGAAAAACCTTCTTTTACATCACTGCATAAAACATATTTGTATTAAGAGGCTTACAGTTATTAGTGAGTGAAAGTGTTTCCTGTTCAAGTCCAGTCAAGTCAAGTTATAGTCAAGTTAGACAAAATTAAAGCAGTCATGTAGTCATATTAATAATTGAGGGGACTTAAACGCAGGTATAAAAAGATGCGTCTCAAAATGGGATTTATTAGAAAATACATGGAGACCTTAGATTGAGCAGTAAACTGTTACAGTCTGGGAGCAGTGACTGAGAAGGCTTAATCACCTTTATTTGACTGGAAACATGAAGCAAGGAGTAAACTTATCAGAACATCTGAGGAGTCTGGATTTACTGTGGGGACTGAGGAGATCAGAAATCTAAGAGCCCCATCCAACATCTATCATATGAATTGGAAAAGGCAGACCTTATCACCCAACATCACTAATGCTCTTGTGGCTGAATGGGAGCATATCCCTGCAGTCAGGTTGAAAAAGCTTAAATAGCAAAGGCCGTAGAAAGCTACTGTAACAGCATATGACTGCCTTTATGTTTAATAATAAGATGTTCAAAATCACAGATGGGTGTAATGTTTGGAGTCCACTTTTGGCCATGTAGAGTAAATCACTCCAAGAGGAGAAGAGTAAAACAAAGTGACTGTCTTTGGGAGTTACCCACTTGCCTAAGTGTGTGAATCAATCAATAGCAAATGGACCTACTTCACTTCCCTGCAGATACATTATTGACAAGATGCTGGGTAATCTCTCTCAGCTTCAATCTCCCTTTCACAATCACTAACACACTAACTCATCCCCACAATATTGCCTGCCAGCCATATACTGTAGCCTGTAACATGATAACTGTTAATGTAAGGACCAGCACAATTAATCTAAGCCAGGAGCAAGTAGCTAATTTAATTCATTTTTAGTATCTTTTTAATTACGGGCATAATTGCTGTGATGGAATGAGGAATCCCAGCACTCCAGGTCTAAAACGGGAGCGCACTGCATGCATTAATTAGGTTAGCCAGTCGTGGAGTCAATCTTTATGTCACATTCATTCAGTTAGTGCATCTCACAACTGAGAGCAATTTTGTTGGGATCTCATATCACCAAGGACATATTGATTAAATTTCCATCTCATGTTTTTTTTTTTTTTTAGTCCTCCTGATCTATGACCTGTAAGGACGGATTTGTAAGAATAGTTATTAGCTAATGTTGGTAAAAGCATCCTCTTATTCTCGCTGCCTCAGTGGCTTTGTGGATGCTGATGGTACATTGTAAATATGCACTAAATGTCTACTTTGGGGATTATGTGACAGATATCGTCTCTGAGGACGTCACTGCCACCTTGAAGGTCCTGTATGCCCTCTTCAAGAAGCACAAAGGGATATGACAGAGGACAGACAGTTGAAGAGGAGTTCAGCAACTGGAAATACAAACAAAGCTGAAGACAGGTGCTGTCATTGGCCAGCTTGTGGCTTCTTCTGTCTCTAAACTGTTGCATACACTGTACATTTAATTATTTAAAGGGTGAACTTGCCTTTTTTTGGATATTTTGTTGATGCTCTCAAGCTAATTTGAAAGAAGTAGCTTTAAAGGAGCTATTTGTAAGTTTTGCTCTTGCTACATAACCAGAGTTAGCATTAAAAGCTGTTACTTACCTGGCTAGAAGAAACATTGAAAGTTCAGCATCAAACTTCAGTCCTTTACTTGCCAACAGCTGTCTCCAGTGGTGGAAAGCAATCCCAAATGTTAACTCTTGTCTCTGTCATGTGTTTTCTTCTTCTCAAGTTAGAATGCTAACCGGCCAGGCCTTTCACTTCCCAATCTGCCCTGCAGACATAGCGCTGCTCAGAGGTAATATAAGAGGAGTATAATAACCTCTTGTCTTGTAAACACAACGATGGCTGAAGCTCATGTCAAGTGACAATAAAGACTCTTAAATAAACCTTATTAAATTTGGTCTAGTTAATAAATTAACTATTGTGGCAGGTTCAGTATGTCTCTGGCAAGCATGTTAGCGAGTAGCTCACCAACTAGCCCTGCAACTAGTCACAATGTCACCAAGTTGTCAGCACCACCTATTTTGTGAGGAGAGGCAGATACAAGGCGAGGCTACCAACCAGACAAAGTGGACAAAGAGCGCCAAGTGGGCAACTGCCCCAGGCGCCCAGGGGTCTCAAGAAAAACCCCAGTTTTGTTTTGTGTCAATAGGTTTTATATAATTTGCTAAATTGCCAAATTTTTGCGGAATTTTCACCATTTAAGCACAAAAATCAATTGAGCAAGGCTCTGCATTATTGGCTGTTCTTGTGGACCGGTGCATTTGTAGTGTTTAAGTATATGTATATATCCCCCTTTTTTTCTACGTTCACATTCAATCAAAATATATGTGGCATAGATGTTAGTTTAACCCAGTGTTATTTCCTGGTCATTTGCTGGGAAGTCTTTTTCTCTCATCCTGTTTCCTTTTCAGTCTGGCGCTGCTACAACACGGTGCTTTCCATTCTTACTGTAAAAATCCCCTGTCCTTCACTGCCAATTCACAATAAACAATGTGAATTTCTTCCTCTGTTTCTTCCGTGTGTCCCTGCTGACAGTGTGTGACCTCCCATGTTTCTAGTCAGTGAATGCAGTTGTCATTTTCAGGAAAATTGCGAGATCGTTTTTCCATCAAGTTGTTCACAACTCAATGTCACACAAATGTAGAAAGAGTGCAGCAGGCAGCCACGGAGGGAGGAACCGAGATTGAGAGACAGACAATAGCTGTGGTTCCATCAAAGCATATAGTGCAAATTATGTGTTGAATTCAAAAAGTCGACTAGAACTAGAAAATCCATTTAATTATCCTCTGTGTTGCAAGAAAGTGTAATTGAAAAGAAATGTATGCAAGCCATTGGTGGTTTGTTTGTGGAAATTTGTTATATTTAGCATTTGAGCAACTTCCTTAGTGTTGAATAATGATATCTGCCTACTACTGCCTCTCTGGTTTTAGTCTTGTGGATTTAGTTTGTGTTTTAGCAGACTGCAGAGCTTGCTTCTTTGTTTTTGGCAACACTAAACAGTGGCAACAACCACTTCAACACTCTCCAGTTTTCTTGCAGATGTTTGTTGACATTCATGACGCCAATTAACGCATTTCCACCAATGTGATGGGAAATATACCCTAATTCACACTTACTTTCCCCTGACATTTAAAAAGGTTTGCTATTGCAAGGCAGTCAGATGGAAACGTCCACTGTACAGTGACAAAGATTCTGTGGAGTTAAAGTTGTTATAATCAATATAGATATGACACTGTGAAAGTGGTCACTGGTCGTGATGAACCTACACAGATTTATCACACAAATCAGCAGCTCCCTTAAAGTTTCAGCTCATCGTTTAGCTGTCTGGCCACCAATTTACTGTTTTGGTTCACCACTCTCATAATATTGTTTTTACTCACAGCTAGGGCTGCACAATTAATAGAAATATAATTGAAATCGGAATATGACCAAGTGCAAGAATCAAATCGCAGGAGCTGAGATTTTTTTTTGATAAAGGATAAAATATGTCTCAAACCATATTGTGCATTGTCAGCATTGTGGTGCTACCGAGACGTCCCGGCCTATAAATCATAATCTCCAGACGCACCAAAACATGTAAACATGTTTGTTTGGTACAAAACGAACAAAAAACAAATTTTTCTTTTGTAAAAATGAAATGCAAAAACGACCATTCCAACTGAAAACGCAATATCTGCCCAAAATAATCGCAATGTGATTTATTTTGCATATCGTGCAGCCCTAGCCGCAGCAGGCGTCTGTTATCGGGTCTAAAACCATGCAACCTGTTCAGCTCCAAACAGCAGACAGGCAAAGTTAGTGACTAGCAGGTGAATATAGTGGAACAATTAACAACTAAAGAGCCATATATTTCTCTCAGGGATTGGTAGAGACCAAAAACAGAACTAAAGGAGAGTGGATATTGGACTTCACCAGAGGTTAGAAACACAACTCCAAATGGATGCTCGTGTTGCTCAGTAACTGCTGGATGTGTGAATAAGCAACAAGTTAAGCTTTAAAAGGTGATGATGTGTCCATGTTTTGTTCACAATTTGTTTCCGCTGCCGCAAAGTGGCCAAAAAGGTATTAGAGGTTTAATTGGACATGTTGCACCTATACATAATGTAATTTTCCATTTCAGTGAACAGTTCAAGCATTATGTATATTATCCAAATGGCTTCTCCTTTCTTTTCATATTTACAACCCTTGAACTCTTCATTTTGAGTGATTGTAAACTAGATGTTCTTGTTGAAAATTGCTTTATAATAGGCGAAACCACGGTTGTGCACAGTAAAACAATGAATGAACAATGAATGTGTTCCTTCCATTTAAGGCTTCTCAATACAGGTTTCAACAATCTGTATGGAGCCTTGTGGGGGTTCGGACACAGAAGTCTTTTCACACGTAATGTTACACATACCATCCACTCATATGTTTGCTTCCTCTCTCTGACGTTAAGGTGGTCCATATAAACATGTCACTCATTCTTTCTGCATACAACAATGCTGAGCTATATGACTACCTGCTTGTTTAACTCCTTCTTTACCTCCACTGCCTCCTACTCTATACACATTAAGTTGTATGAACATGTGTCATTATGTTATATGTTCATATTCATCAAATGCTGTGTATATCAGGGTCAGTCAGGAGGTTTTTTGAGCTCATGGACATTTTGCTCGGGTACGTTTCAGAGCATCATATGAGCAGGGACACATAACTAAAACGCGTGTTCTTGTTGCCATAGGTGATTAAAAGCTTGATGCAAGTGTCCTGAGTGAAAGGTTTGTTTTGAGGCAACTCAGCCTTCAAAGAGAATCAGTAAAGGACATGGATTGAAAACATACAAACATCCAGCCTATTCTTTATCCGTTGGTTTATCCACAGTGTGGAGGTTGCGACGTAACAGTCTTGTTTCAGAGATAATCTACGGCGATCATGATTTATCTGTTTTCCTGAAATGATAAATGCCTCGTGTACTGTAAATGGCGATTCTGCTCTACTTATCCAGTGAGGTAGGTAATATTTATTATCCCTGAGGGGCAATTCATTGCACAGCCAGCGGTAAATACTATCATCAACAACAGTCAACACACAAACCAATCCAGACACAATTTACACAGAAAACATAATTACATAATATTGCTCAAAACATAGATACTTTATTTTTGCCTGTGGGGAAATTGTTTTGCAGCATAATCACAAGGCATTTCACCACAACATCACAGAGTCATGAATCCTCATACACGTATACATGTCCATACTGGCTCTGACTGGGTAAGGCCAATAGCGGTGGGGACAAATGAGTTTTTAAATCTACTGGTCCTGTATCTTGGCAGAATATTATCTGTGACCAGATGGCAGCATCCTGAAGTCACTGAACAAAACTGACTGGGCCTTCTTTGTGGGTCTGACTCAGTACACAAAGGAGAGGTCATTAAGGTTTGTGCCTGCAATTTTCCTCTAACCTGTTCCTGTTTTTCAGGGTAAATGACCCAAACCAGCAAATAAAAGAGAAGGTTAAACAGACTCAGCGAAATGACAATAAAACATTATCTTTCCGTAAAAACATTCTGGTAGGTCTTGTTCTGTGTTTATTTGTGCTTTTAAGCTTGTGACTGATTGAATTGTGATCCTAACTCATAAGCATGTGAACATTTTCAGAATAATGAAGCAAGATGGATAAATCAAAAGACTATGTCTATGTGGCTCATGTGCAAACATTTGTGTCCTCTTGGACTTGCCAGTCACTGATCTTTGTGACATTGGACAAAGTGAGTAACAAGTCAAATAAGATTAATGTCTTTTAGCCACTGTATGAATATCAGCAAAAAGGTCATAGCTTAGTCTGTCACCAGTTTCTAATCCATCAGAACAAACAAGGATAAATTTCAGGATAAACGTTGAAGGGATTAAACCTGTTCTGCTCCAATGACAACACCATCTTTTCCTTCTTCCATTACGATGACACATCACCGGCACTGACTCCTCGACATTGTAACAGTTTCTGTATGATATATACATTATATGCAAGAAATAAGTAACTTATAACTATTAGGAAAGGGCTGAGAATATTACAGAAATATTTTCATACAATTTTTGAGGCTACAGTGAGTGTGCTGTAGTGTATGGGGTGACCTCACAGGAGGATTTCTCATAAACGGTTTCAGGGAAAACAAATACTGTCTCTGTGCATAGAGGCCCAGCGGACAAATAGTTGTCAGAGTTCGTCCAAAATGTTGACAGGAAACATGAGTAATCTCTGCCTCCCTTGTCACGCTGAATAGATGCATCCCTGCGCATGAAAAGTGGAGCAGAGCCAACAGAGCAGCAGCAGAGCACAGAAGTGAAACCAGTGGTTACTCTGCCGCTGCTTTATGTATGTGCATATGTTTATGTTGGCTACCATAACTGGGTTGCATTATCATAGGGGGTGTTATTCTCAAAAATCAAAAGACTTGATACTACTCTTGTAAGTAAGTCAAAGTCGTGCCTGAGATGTGTTTCAGGCACATTTATTCTAATAGCACAGTTTATAAATTACTCAACATAAAAATGATGAGAGGCAGATGATAAATAATTAGAAAAACCTTTCACAACAAGATTTTGGATTTTTTTTTTATATGATAAGCTCTGGAAACAGTGTTAAAGATTAAATTAAGGTTCCCAACCTTTTTGGCTTGCGACCCTATTCTAAGGGCTCCTTGTCAAATGTAGAAAGTGACGTCTCATCTAACCTTCAGGTAGTTAAACTTCAGAGGAGATTCAAGTTTTCAATATTTCACAATAAAAGTAAAGTTTAGAGAAAAGCCAAAAAAAAAAACCAAACAAAAAAAAACAGATTTGTGTATCAGAATTGTTTTATCTTCTTTCCTCTTTAATACTTTCACAAGCCCCTATGGAGTACTTATACTGTAGCTAGCTCCACCTCAAGCAGCTGCAACACTAAAATTATGCCGAAGCACTGATGCATGAACAATCTAATAATGTCAGATATCTCACCCATAGACGACACAGGTAGTTTTGAATCCTTGACTTTTACTTGTAAGTGAGCATTTTTGCATGAAGTTCTGGCACATTTAAAGGTGTTGTTGCAGAAGGCTGATTACTTACAGTATGAGACCGTTTTCAAGGTTCAAGCAGCTAAACCATCCATCATTCACATCAGACCGCTCAGCCCAAGTGACCAAACTGTCCAACATTTGATCCAAACTAATTGCCAACGAGAATTGAGAAGAGGAGAAAAAAAACCTGTCCGTCTTTGTTTCCAGAGTAACTGCAAGTGAGGAGGAACTGGTGGAGTTCAATCAAGGTTCAGAGACTGGAAGGAGGTCAAAGTTCACCTCCTCTGTTGCCTTAAACCAGTGGGGACTTTCCAAACTTTGTAACTTCTAATCTAATGGGATGTAGGCCTACAACATCAGACATCAGACATGTCGGACTATTTCACAGTTTCTCTGTTTATAATGAGTCTTGCATCAGTGTTAAAGAATAACAAGTGTTTCATGTGTGCTGCCACACTCAACAATCATTATGGAGGTTATGGTTATGTTTCAAATGCGCTTATTGTAGAGCTGGGAGCAGGCGAGGAGGTGTGTATGAGAACCGCAGGGGGAAATCACGCTGCGCAATAATTTCATCAAATACAAGATCTCCTGGCTTTGTAATTGTATTTACGAATAAATGATACACCTATTGCAAAAACTGGTCATTTCTGGCCCATATATTTTTTCCAGTTTAGTTAAATATATCAAAAGCTTAAACTAATTTAAGAAAATAGAATTCTTTCAAAGTGAAGAACAGGTTTTTTTTTTTTAATTTTCTAAAAGTATTTCTTGATTTCTAAAGAGGTATGTATTTTATGGAAATACCACTGAGTCATATAATTTATGCCATTTTTACATGATCCCTAAAGAAAAAATTGCCACCAGTTTCTGCCATTAAAAAATA
This sequence comes from Seriola lalandi dorsalis, assembly GCF_002814215.2. Lineage (NCBI taxonomy): Eukaryota > Metazoa > Chordata > Actinopteri > Carangiformes > Carangidae > Seriola > Seriola lalandi. The sequence goes on along the minus strand of NW_019522827.1, from coordinate 956,488 downwards.
AGAACACTGTTGTCATTTGAATTCTGCCAGAAAAACAGCCCATTATTTTCTCCTGAGAGTGAGCTTGTTATTTTTGCTGAAAGTAAATTATACTGAATATCCACACTTCCTCTTTGGTGCTGTGACCTCGGAGGATATAATGAACAGTGATTTAGAGTAAGTTCTGTTTACCCTCATTTTTTATGCTTGAGGGAAACTCTCTTCTGAATTTGACCCCCCTCAGTATATATAGTGAGCCCGGGCTGTAGTAGCTGAAACCAAACAAGCGGGAGGTCTCTGTCAGGCAGAAACTCACGCGAATACAGAGGAGAGAATACAAAATCCAAACAGAAAACAACCTTCTTACTGCAAAGTCATATAGTACCGTTTAATAATAATCATCATCTGTGTCCCTACCAGTGGTGTAACTCTGGTACATGGTAAAAGCAATTTTACTCTCCTTTTTACTTCAAAAATATCGCAGTGATCAATATTAAATATATATTGAATGAATTATGAATGAATGAATTATTGCACACAAATGCATCATATAACCATTACATTATGAACTAATCGAATATATTTTTCATGATTATGTAATGTTTCATCCCACCTCTTTTAACCAGTATACAGCAGGTAATTTTCAGTCAAGCTGTATTTATTTTTATATTTTATTTTTTTCCTCCAAGACTGTTTAATTTCATGTTATAATACATCTTTGCAAAGTCTGTGTCTGTTAATAAAATAAAATAAAATAAAAACAAACAAAAATGTGATTTGTTGTTCCTTTGCTCTGAATGGCCAGCTACCTGTTTAGACATGCCTTCGCTTAGTTTTATTTATTTTTAGCTTTATTTTTGTCTGTTCTGTTCTGCTTTTGTCTTTTATTGTGAACCACTGTGATGTCTGACACAACAAGGTGCAGCATAAATTAATTTTATAACTAGCTTTCCCCCCGTTGTCTGGATTGACAGACTTTGGGATGAAATTATGAAAGAAAATTGTAATTAGTAAAATTAGTAAAAAACATAAAAAGGATTTTGTGAAATTACAACCATCAGAATGAAATGAAATAAAACTTTTATTCTGAAAAGAAGCAGGATGAGTATCTATTGGTACTGACCAATCAGGGCCGCCATACAGAAAATTTACGCTATATCAAACGCACCTTTTTTACAAAATGGCGGTCTTTTTAAACTGTCGACACCTGCACAGTCTTTAAGTTAACATTTAACTGTAACTGTAAACACTTCTAGAGATAATGTAGAGTCTTGTCATGTTGTTGCGGACGTATTTGTGAACTTGTAAACGTGTGACAAGTGTTTTGGCTCACGGGTTGTTGAACTCGTCCTTACCCGATATATTCGCCACCATCGCCAGTTGTTCCCAATCTGAGATGCCAAGACACTGCGTCACCTCACCCAGGTAAATTTCCCTTAGTTGTTTATGCTGACATGACTGTATGTAGGCCTGTTGAGTTACTGTTTGTTTCTTGTGTGGCGGGGAATATCGATAAACTATGAGGCTGGCTTCTTTATTTTTCACTCAGCTGTGCTTGATGTCTTGGTTTCTTCTGTTTTTTTTCATTGTTTGTTTTTGTTTTTAAATGCTGGTCGAATTTATCTATGTGCAGTGTTGGCATTGATTTTATATGTCAATTAACTTCTTGAAGTGGTTTTTCTTTTGGTTGATGTTTGCCCTTACATTACGATGCTTTCATGATGTTGCTTTATATAGTGATCATGTTTGAGTGTTAAGATTAAAATTAATGGCTGAATTGATTTTGTGCATATTGTAAATATTATCCCCCCTTGTTTGTTGGTGTTGTTTTGGACGCTCTTTAGGTCAGTGTAGTATATTGGCTTTAGGGGCATAATCATGACTGCACACTAATCATTCACATAATTATGTCCTTTTAATACTGGTTTCATGGGGAGCTCTGAATGGCTTTTGTTACATTTTCTCCACACATATTCATGTGAGCTTTACAGAAATATGTCAACTCAAAGCAATGGGTTTTTGTGACAACTTGCTCTACTATATTCATATCAATTACATCTTAACTGCTGAGCTCCTGTCCCACTGTGTCATTGCTGTTACAATCAGCCATAATATGGCTTATACTTTTCATCATTTGCTGCTTATCAGTGCTGCATAACATTTCATAAGAAATTATCTGCTTAAAGCATTGTATATTTGTGAGTATAATATGCTTAATTATGATCTGCTGCATTGATGGAGTGCCCTAGCCTGCTGCTGCAAATCGTTTGGTTTGTGATGTTTAGTTTTGTTTGTCTCAGTTTACCTGAAGGTACATTTAATGCAGTTTTGGGGGAAATAAATCTATTACTGTCACTACTGGTTGAACTTGGTGTTTGCTCTTGGGGAGTGACGACAAAGTAGATGCCAAATATTGACTCCACAGATAATTCGTATAAATTTGTTCCAATGTGAGATCGCAGACTGAGCTCTAATTTAATGACAAAAACCTTTTTGCAAACTACTATGTGCCAATATTTAGGTAAAAACATGTTCCAGGGAGCACTTGAATATCATACATACAACACATTTGCCCAAATCATATGCCAGTCTTTCTCTGTCCTGTTTCTTTGTAGAAATTAGGTGTGGTCACTACAGCAGTAATTCTGAAACACTCACATTGGCTAATTTAAATGGATGCTTTAATGTGGACATTAATATCTACTTCAGATGGATCTTAATGCAGTGTCAGTGCCACAGAAGATCCGGCCTGAGCAGCAAGGGAATCGGAGACATGAAACCTAATAGAGTTTTAATAGATAAATGTTGGCAGGATGTATCTCAGACTCCTCAATAACAGCAGGATGTGGAAGTCCAGACAACGGTTTTTAAATGAAGATGGATGGCAGCAATTGGTTTCATATGCACAGATGGAAAGAGCATTGATTACAGGCATACATGACGGAAGAGGACACGGATGGAGTGAATGAAGAAAAGATGGCAGGATGAAAAGGCAGTTTGAGGAGCTGAACCTGGTCAGAATGATTGACAGAGGTGGATGAGGGTTGGGTAAAAGTAGAAGTCAGAGATCATTAGGAAAGCTGAAAGGGACCTTGACAACATGGTAACAAACTTCTTGGTTGCCGGGGGACTTTGACGCTAGTGGGCAGCAGCAGGTGTCCGATTTGAAGCGAGGTGTTGAGGTCTGACACGTCCTATCACTGTCTGTCTTTTGCCTTGGTTTTTTACATCACTTCTTTTCTTTAATGATCTTTCTGTGTTTGCCAGCTTCGGACGTGGCTTTGTCAGTTTCAGAAGGTCACTGCTTTGAGGCTGGGTGAATCATCTTATGGTGTGTTGATTGACCATAAAAAAAAGCCAACATTGCTAATTCAGAGGCTTTTTGAGGCCCCACACTGACAAAAGGGAGTGAAAGCTTATCAGGAATCAAAAACATGGCAGAATACATCATAAATATAAAGATTTGGATTTTGTTCTGTAACCTCAAATCAGTTGGTAAAGAAGAAAGTTTTTCTTCGTTTTTGCTGAGGTTAATTATTATTATCAGGATTATATTGGCCATAACTCGTTAATCTAAGTCCAATCATCATTAAACTTGGTAGATATTTTCAGGTCGTGATAAGGAATAGGCCTTCTAAAGCCCTTTGAGCTTGACCCATAGCGGGCACCACAAATACAAAAAATGTGTACCTCAAAACCTGGTGGACAGAATTTCACCAAATTTGGTACACATGTTCTGAGGGCAAGTATTAACCAAAATCTGAAGTGCCCTATTGAATGATGAAAGTGGGCGGGTCGTATTAATCCTTTGCTCAATTTGCAGTGAGCTGGAGTGAGCCTGAGACACGAAAATTGGCATCATAACTATGATATGAAAATGCTGCACAAAAATATGACCCCCTTACGTCACCTGTCTTCTCCTTTTGTTTCAACTTAGAGGAGAGAGTAATTTTCTATGGAACTTTTGAATTGTTTTATCTAGATTTTACCTGTAAAGCTCACATCTGTCTTCAACCATGACGCTCATTAATAGACTCCTAAAGACTTGGTACTCTCGCCTTGACTCCTCTCTCGCGCTCCGATCCTCTCCTCCACCGGCACCTTCCACTTGTGCCTGAGAACTAGGCCTACTTTCAGTCCTGACAAATTAACCGTATCTCGTCAGTAACATGAATTAACATTTTTTTCCCATATTAGAAGAACTAATGATGTCTGCACTCTGCACTGTTTCACCTGCCCTTTTGTTTCTCCTCCTCACAAACTCTTTTTAAGATTTGAGACATTTCTGCAAAAAAAACCCCAAAAAACAAACATATACGACGGGATGTAATGTTAATTTAGGGAAACTTTTCAAGAAGCTAGGTGTGCTTGGGTGTAAAAGAGATGATATTCACTTGTTTGAATAGCAACAAAATCAGGTCGCTGCCTCCTTCCGCAGGAACAAAATCCAGCGCGTTCGTCTTCTTCTTCTTTTGCAATTTCGGATGGCTATGCCTGATGCATGGATTACGATACAGCGCCACTACATTGCCGTTGTTGCATGCAGCCACGATTGCAGTTACAAACGTCAAATCCACGAGTACCAAAAGAACAAGTAGGCCTACTAGAATTTTATTGGGAGGCGAAGGCGGCACGGAATTTGACGGACGCGGCTGCCTCGCAATTCTCTATGCAGGAAAAAACCCTGTTTATAACAAAAGAACAATACAAATGTGGATCTCATCCTTCAAGGCTTTAATTTAAGCATAATACAATTGGTTAACTGGTCAAACAACATAATGCATGTGGTTAATTGACCAAACAACAATATAAACATTTCCTAAAGCTAATAGTCTATAAATGTGGATTACACAGCAGTTCTCCGACTGTAATAATAATAATATGGACATTCTGGATGTCATGTAGTGTGTGTGATTTGTGTCTGTGAAGAGAGTTCTGCTGGTCACTACCCAGGATTGGATTGTGGGTTGTAGTTTATGACTCTAATCTAGAGAGGGACGTGCGTCCGTGTGCGTGTGTGTGTGTGTGTGTGTGTGTGCCCGTGCATGGCACAGAGAGGCCAGGATTCACACTTTAGTGATAATCAGACCTTTAGGTGTCACTTTCTATACAAGAAACAATCAAATCTCATTAGACAGAGTCTAATTGTTACAAACTGGAGATTTTGTCTATGTTTTCCAGTTTGCCGCGTGTCCATTGGTTGATCCTCTGGAGCTGGTCATTCGACCATTGGTCTGGTTTTGTGTCCCTCTGACATGCTAACAGCATGGTCTGTTTGTGAGAGAAGGGTCCTTTGTCTCTGTTTCCTATCAATTTGATAATTAAATGGTGGGAAGTGTAACAAAGTGTCAATTTTGGTTCCTTAACGCTGCATGTCCTTACAATGAACTTCTTTAATGGCATTTGACTGATGCCAGGTATGTCTGCTACATTGGTCATGTTAGGTTTAATACAAACTGTAATATGTACATGCTTTACTGTATGATGGTATTTTGGTACATAAAAATTGGCATCATAATTACAAAGTATGGAGTCATAGGCGTGCCATAAAAAAGAAAATAAATGTGGAAATATAAACAGGAATGAATAAAAGAATGAATAAATTAATGTGGAAATATATAGCGAAATAAACAAAACAATTAAGAAATGCTTTTACCTATTACTTTTGATTTTTCTGTAAAGCTTTTGCTTTTACCTATATTGCTTTTACCTATTGGGTTGCTTTTACTGTTAGGGCTGCCACTAATGACTATTTTTCTAACGATTAATCTAAACGATTAATTTTTCATCCAGAAAATCTAAGTGACATGTTGGCATGGTCAATAATCCCTGATTCAGGCCTGAACATTTTCTCCAACACTTATTTAGTATAAATTCTCAGGCAGCATCAGACGAATTATGACTTTGAGAGTATTTATCAGCTACAAGGACAAAAGATATTAAATAGCCTTTCTTACTAATAGACAACACTTACAAATGATGTAATTGTTCACATGTTTGTGACTGATCTCACTGTGCGCCATAAAAGATAATAATTACTAATAACACTGTGCTTTGTACAGATTCAGAAAGCAGCCCTCTCTGCACTTAGGGGGGATTTCCAACAGGGGATTTCATGAGGACAGTTAGGATAATTCTCTACAACATGAAGGAGACTCAAAGTAATGGTCTTTCCTCATTCTTTCACTTTACGATTGACATTTGCTTTCTCTTTCTACGGAAGCTGTTGTTGACACTTGTTTCAAACTTTTTTTTTTTTTCAGTCACAGTACACAGACACAGCTTTTGCAGTCTAGTATTTACAGTTGTGCTCATAAGTTTACATACCCTGGCAGAATTTCTGATTTCTTGGCCTTTTTCAGAGAATATGAATGATAACACAAAAACTTTTCTTTCACTCATGGTTAGTGGTTGGGTGAAGCCATTTATTATCAAACTACTGTGTTTGCTCTTTTTAAATCATAATGACAACAGAAATTACCCAAATGACCCTGATCAAAAGTTTACATACCCCAGTTCTTAATAACGTGTATTGCCCCCTTTAACATCAATGACAGCTTCAAGTCTTTTGTGGTAGTTGTGGATGGGGTTCTTTATTTTCTCAGATGGTAAAGCTGCCCATTCCTCTTGGCAAAAAGCCTCCAGTTCCTGTAAATTCTTGGGCTGTCTTGCATGAACTGCACATTTGAGATCTCCCCAGAGTGGCTCAATGATATTGAGGTCAGGAGACTGAAATGGCCACTCCAGAATCTTCACTTTATTCTGCTGTAGCCAATGACAGGTCGACTTGGCCTTGTGTTTTGGATCGTTGTCATGTTTTCTGATAACATGCTGCATTCATCTTGCCATCAATTTTGATCAAGTTTCCTGTGCCTTTGTAGCTCACACATCCCCAAAACATCAGCGATCCACCTCCAAATTTCACAGTAGGAATGGTGTACCTTTCATCATAGGCCTTGTTGACTCCTCTCCAAATGTAACGTTTATGGTTGTGGCCAAAAAGTTCAATTTTGGTCTCATCACTCCAAATGACTTTGTTCCAGAAGTTTTGAGGCTTGTCTCTGTGCTGTTTGGCGTATTGTAAGCGGGAGGCTTTCTTCTGGCGACTCGACCATGCAGTCCATTTTTCTTCAAGTGCCTCCTTATTGTGCATCTTGAAACAGCCGCGCCACTTTTTTTCAGAGAGTCCTGTATTTCAGCTGAAGTTATTTGTGGGTTTTTCTTTGCATCCCAAACAATTTTCCTGGCAGTTGTGGCTGAAATTTTTGTTGGTCTACCTGACCGTGCTTTGGTTTCAAGAGAATCCCTCATTTTCCTCTTCTTAATTAGAGTTTGAACACTGCTGATTGACATTCTCAAGTCCTTGGATATCTTTTTATATCCCTTTCCTGTTTTATACAGTTCAACTACCTTTTCCCGCAGATCCTTTGACAATTCTTTTGCTTTCCCCATGACTCAGAATCCAGAAACGATTCAGGCCTGAACATTTTCTCAAACACTTATTTAGTATAAATTCTCAGGCAGCATCAGACGAATTATGACTTCATTAGAGTATTTATCAGCTACAAGGACAAAAGATATTAAATAGCCTTTCTTATTACTTAATAGACAACACTTACAAATGATGTAATTCTTCACATGTTTGTGACTGATCTCGCTGTGCACCATAAAAGATAATAATCACTAATAACACTGTGCTTTGTACAGATTCAGAAAGCAGCCCTCTCTGCACTTAGGGGGGATTTCCAACAGGGGATTTCATCCCCTCAACAGAGTTGAGGCGAGGTTAAAAACTGCAATAAATCCTCAACCGTAAACTGTAGGTACACATATAAGATATCGATCTCTTTATTGAAACCTTGGGACACACGTGTGTGTATACATGTCTTGCTTTGGTTGTGGTTTTCAAAGAACTTCTTGAGGGATACCTGCAGTGAGGACAGTTAGGATAATTCTCTACAACATGAAGGAGACTCAAAGTAATGGTCTTTCCTCATTCTTTCACTTTACGATTGACATTTGCTTTCTCTTTCTATGGAAGCTGTTGTTGACACTTGTTTCAAACTTTTTTTTTTTCTCAGTCACAGTACACAGACACACCTTTTGCAGTCTAGTATTTATACCCCTGAATGTGAGTAGTTAATCCAGCAGTTACGCTGAGCACATGAGGCACATCACATCTTTTACAAACCACACAATCACATTCTGGTAAGTAATCATTCATGTCAGTTTTAATACAAACTGTAATATTTACATGCTTTACTGTATGATGGTATTTTATTTTGAGTATATACCAGACTATGCCTGGCTGCTGCCAAAGTAGAAGAGGAGAGAAAAGAAGATAATTCTGTCTGACCCTTATGTGTGTGAGGGTTTAGTTTTTATTTCCAGTTATTGTCACAACGTCTTATCTTGTTCTGAGCTGCAGTGATGGAGTAAGATTAAAAGAACTGTCAGGAATTCTGTCAGGATTAAAGAATCTTTGTTCAATTAAAATGAAGCCCTAATAGTTATTTATATATTTATATATATTTACATGCTTTACTGTATGATGGTATTTTATTTTGAGTATATACCAGACTGTGCAGTATCAGTAGAGTGTCTCACTAATTGATTTTTTTTTAAGCTTATTATTCAGCCAGCTCCAAACTTAAAAAATCACCAAACTGCTTTTGTCAAGTCTCAGTTCTAAATAGATTTAAATGAAATATTACTGCATCTCATCTTTATTGTTTTAATGTTGAGGTTTTCATAATTTCATTATCACATTTATGTTGGTTATTGGATATTGGAATATTGATGAAGAAATACCTTTTTGTCTGAATGTAGCATAATATATAATATAATATATGTTAATACGAATAGTTATTTCCATTTCCCCAGAGAAAGGTTCTTATTCATTTTGATCTACTGATAACATTATACTGACATTTCCTGTCTATCTTTCAGAGTGAACTACTTGTCCCAAATATGGCAGGTAGGCAAACACTACTAAAAATGATGTTCTGTGTCCAGAGGGGCATGTTTTCTTTAAAGAAATATTATATATTAAGGACTTCTGAGGGGACAGATTATTTTTGATCAACTTTTAGTAAATTTAGTAAACTTTTAGTAAATTATACTTTCACTTTCAGTGACTTGAAAGTATACTATAGTGTACATTAGGGATGCCCCAATCAGGTTTTTTTGCCACAGATACCGATGATCTGTGACAGAGATCCATGGCCGATCACCGATCATTTTTGGCAGACATTGCAGACTCCAAACTGCGATGCATATGCAACTATTTTTTGTCAGTGTGCAAGTTAAAATTACACATGGTCACCTTCAATATCATGTTGTCATATCACACTAGTATTTTTTAAATCTCCCAGTAAACCTAGTAGAATGTGTGTAGCATTCACAGTCTCTAACAGCGCGAATAGCACAATTTTACACTCTGCTCCATGGTAAGTTTAAAGTTGCTTCATGATCAGACACTGATGACGCACGGACAGACAAGACAGGGAAATGGAGAGTTCTTCAAAAATGTGCACCTCACCCCCAAATAAATTAGAATAAAATATAGTGTGGGCTGCACGGTGGTGCAGTGGTTAGCGCTGTCGCCTCACAGCAAGAAGGTTCCGGGTTCGAGTCCCGGCTTGGCCGTGGGATCTTTCTGTGTGGAGTTTGCATGTTCTCCTCGTGCAAGTGTGGGTTCTCTCCGGGTATTCTGGCTTCCTCCCACAATCCAAAGACATGCAAAATGGGGACTAGGCTAATTGGATAAATTGACCATAGGTGTGGCATGGTTGTCTGTCTCTATGTGTTTGCCCTGCGATAGACTGGCGACCTGTCCAGGGCGTACCCCGCCTCTCGCCCGAAAAGATGCTGGGATAGGCTCCAGCCCCCCCGCGACCCTACTAGAGGATAAGCGGTAGAAGATGAAAATATAGTGCATTAGATGGTATCAAGTGGCCTGATATCTGTTTGAAATCGATATTGTAAAGGGTTAAACCCTAATTCTTCCGACTCTTTCATTAATGTCTTTTGTCATAAAATAGGACATATTTGTAATTATATTCTTCTAACATAAAAACATTTTTCTCAAACTATTACTTTGAAATATGATTTTATGTCATTCTTCATGATAGTACTTATTTCTGCTAAAATATTACTATAGTATTCTTAAAGTCTCCACCATGCATAAATTCTATGCTGAAATGTGTTTTTGTTCGCTGCCCATGCAGCTATAAAAGGGAAACTTTCTGCGGATGCATCTGGAGTAGTGGACATGATCGACACCTATGATCGGCCTGGTAATGCCATTGCTACTGGCACCTATGCAGAGGCTGGGACATATGCAAATGGACTTGAAGACAAACCTGGGAAGCGCATTCCCAAGGCAGGAGTCTACGCTGGTGCAGGAGTGGGCCTTGCTCGAGCTGAATGGAGTATTTGTGAAGCTCAGGCCAAAGGGCCTAATGCCAGCGCAGGAGTCGGAGCCTCTGCTGCAACTCTCAGTGCAGAGGCCTTTGCTAAAGCAGAAGTAGCTAGTGCTTCAGCCTCTGCTGGTCCTTTGAAGGCTACAGTTGGTCTTGCAGCAGACACTGGTGCCAGTGTTGGTCTGACGGGTGTAGAGGCAAAGGTGCTGGGTACAGGCTTCTCCTTTGGCCGTAAAATGGGCGTTTCTCTGTTTGGTACAGGGTTTGAATTCAATTTGTGGTAGATTGTGGCTTTGTGCCAAATACATCGCTTTCTGATGATGTTTCAAGCCTTATATTACAATAATGAAACCTCCTGTGAAGCATTTAAAATGATCTCATCTCAAATCTCCACTGAAATATATTTCTTTATTAATCAGTTTTAATGTATGGCTTGCCTGCAATTGCTTCAACTTGATATGAAAATAGGGCTGCAACTGGCAATTATTTTTGGTTTATAAATTATAAATATAATATATGATTAAAAATGTCATTTGAGTACAGAGTTAGAGAAGTATGTGCAGTTCATGAAAAGCAGTGTATCAATAGCAAACTTATTTAGTGTGATTTTGTTTTGTTTTGTTTGTCAGCTGCTTTTCTTCTCTCTCACACTGAGGAAAGTCATGACTGCCCTGCATGGCTCGGACAACCCAAAAACAGCTGACCACAGCTGTTGCCAGAATGAAGGCATGAAAAGGCAGTTGTAATAATGACACAGCAAAATGTAACGGACAATAGCACCAAAAGATAAAAAGAAAACGTCACAAACTGCTTTACTTGCATATACATGTGTATTGTGTGAACACACTAGCTGCAATGAAATGTGTGTGTGTGTGTGTGTGTGTGTGTGTATATATATTATTAAAAAAAAAAGCACAGAAACCTACAGACATGTTTGTATTGCTTGAAAGGTTTCTTTGGTTGTTTCTGTTCCTGTCACTGAGCTTTGATTTTCAGTCAAGTCAAGCAAGTTAGTTTTATATGCATAGCGCCAAATCATAAAAGTTATTTTAGGGCACTTCATATAGAGCAGGTCTAGACTACAGGCCATCTGCCTCTGCTGGTTGGTATGAGAGGGAAAGAGAGAGAGAGGAAGAGATAGAGGTGGCGTGGGGGGATGGGTGGACAGAGAACATAGTATAATGGGAGTTCCACATAAAGATAGTAATAAAAGTATAATAATACAAACTGTAATATTTACATCCTTTACTGTATGAAGGTATTTTATTTTGAGTATATACCAGACTATGCCTGGCTGCTGCCAAAGTAGAAGAGGAGAGAAAAGAAGATAATTCTGTCTGACCCTTATGTGTGTGAGGGTTTAGTTTTTATTTCCAGTTATTGTCAAAACGTCTTATCTTGTTCTGAGCTGCAGTGATGGAGTAAGATTAAAAGAACTGTCAGGAATTCTGTCAGGATTAAAGAATCTTTGTTCAATTAAAATGAAGCCCTAATAGTTATTTAGTGTGATAAACCCTCCCTCTGTTTGTTAGACTGAAGTTAAGCTGCTCTTGAGCAGGTTAGGAGTTCAGCATAAGTTACAATGGTGATTAACAGCAGTAGAGAAGTGAACCACCGTCGTAACCCTGAAAACACAGGGTTAAAACTGAAGTTGCTTGGCTGACCCCTAATCCTGGTTCATAGTACAGGCCTCTGCTCTCTGCTGGATTTGGTGAAGTTTAACTTTTCACTGGAGAGGTTAAAGGTTTAACCTTTAACAGTGTTTATCCAACTACTGTATTCTCCAAGTATGTATCCTATTTATCCAAATAGGGTTGTATAGATAACAAGTTATTCTTTATACATTTATCCTTATCAGAGTAGTGAGGATACTAACTCATTAGCCTCGAATGTGCAGCTTTAGCACAATATCATGCATGTAGTCATATTTAAGATCCATTTATAAGACTTTAAAAAAAATTAGACAGTTGGACAGTGTTTTTCAACCAACTCACAGAGCTAATGATAATTTGATAGCTAGCTATCTAGAATAAAATATGTTAATGACAGTTGCTATGACAGCTGGCAAAATGGATGAATGATACTTTAGTTTGTCGCACATGCATCTTACTATCATATAAGCATTAGAAAAAACGTGTGGAAAAACAATGTGGTGAAGAAAATAGGAAATAAATTAATGATTAAATGTGTGTTGAAGCCCCCAAAATAGGAAAACTAAGGAGCTTAAAAATAAATCAACTGAAAGACAAATAGAAAAGCAAAGTTTTTATTTGTCTTATTGACTCATAAGCTAAAACATTTGCCTAACATTTGTCTATCTGCACGTGTTTTCTGATGTTGCAGTGTTGTGAGCTCTCAGGGCCACCGTAGTTTGTTTTTCCAAAGAGCACTTGACACAGAGGGATTTAAACACACTGGAAAAGATAAAACTTTATTTTTTCCCTGTCGTGACAATACAAAGTCAACAAGTGCAATAACAATCCAACTGAAAACGGTACTGAACATTCTATCTAGTAGTAAATACATAGACAGAACGTGGTGCACATTATCATCATCACCACCACCACACCCAAAAAGTGAGGTATCAACCACTACAAAGCTTCTGTGTACAGGTGGGTATTCAACTGTAAGGCAACTGTTACCATGACAACCTGGAGAGACTGAAACAGATGTGTGCTCCCTTCTTCCCATCCTTTTTTTTTTGTTTTTTTTCCTTTTTAGTTTTTTATTTTTATTTTTTTGTATTTGGGAAGAGGGTTGAGCTGATACAATTTACAGTACCACATCACATCAGGCCAGAGTCAAGACTGTTTTCAACAAAACAGAAAACATCACAAAACCAAGTTGTTACATTTTAAGAAACGGGGGAAAGATTCCTCATATGTGTTTTGACGGAATCATTTTTGACCCTGCTACTGCTTTTTCCCTGGGTGTGATTGTTACTTTATTGGTGATGAGAGCAGACCTCCGTTTCCTTATTACAGGTCAGAACACACAGCAGAGAGCCCTGAAAAGAGACATGTTCTCTAACGTATCAGATTTTTCCCACTTATCCAACTTCGAGGACTGATTAAATCCCGTTTGTGCTCCTGCACCTGTTAAAAACTTGTCTTTCTCTGTTTGCTGCTGCTGTTCATACTCTGGGAATAGAGAGGCAGCTACAGAGAGAGAGAGAGAGCAAGAGTGTAACTACTGCTGATCTCTGGGCCAATTATTTCACTTGGACACATCCTGTTTCTCTGCCCCTGAAAGTGATGGCATGAGCCTGCTGGGACACACATGCAATTAAACTTTAGCCATGGAAATGGGAATTAACTTACTCTAACAACTCAGCAAATGTGAATATTATTGCTGATAACTGAGGATGATGCCCAGCAGGTCCCGCTCGCAGCACTTGACTTGAGTTCTGTTAGGGTCCACTTAAACTTCATTGAACAGAGAGCATAAATATGATGGCAAGACCCAGTTTGGCGGCTTAGAGCCTCAGCAGTCCCATGGTAAACTGTTTTTCCTGTTAGCTTTTGACTAGGATGTTGTAATGTGTGAATGGACCAGAGGTTCTGCGTGCGTTCAGGCTCGGCAGCTGTCAGATTACCAGTTACAGATGCGAGATGGGGACAGACACCCCTCTTGTACTCTCTCGTAACTTCTGTCTGATTTGCTGCTTTTCTTTGTGATAGTTAATTGAATATCTTTGGATATTGGACCATTTGTCAGACAAAATGAATAATCTCAAGACATCAGATTGTTACAGGGATTTTGCAGTATATTCTGACACTTCATAGACAAAACTACCATTGAGAAAATAATTGGCAGATTAATCAGTAATGAAATAAATCTTTATTTGCAGCCCTATAGATTTTTATTTTGATAATTGATTAATCATTTTAGTAATTTTTCATTTTCTGGTTCCAAATGTGAGGATTATGCTATTCTTTGTCAAACTGTATATGATTGTGAACCGACTGCTGAATACTTGACCTCAGGCTGTTGGAAATCATAACAAGCAGTTTCCGCTATTTTCTGTCATTTGATAAATTGAATGACTAATTAATCGAGACAATAATTGACAGATTAATCTATAAGTAAGCCCTGCAGCCCTGAAGTAGAAGCTTTTCTTTAAAAAATCTTTTTTTTCTTCACTTTTCTCCCTACATAGCTGACACAGAAATGGTTGAATGGAGAGCATTTTCAATATGAGTTCATCATCCAGAAATACTGTTTATTTCATCGACTTCATCTTTATTTCAAATGTAAACCAAGCTGAAACCTCTGCTGTACACCTCAGTGTTTACCCAGTGCTCATTTGGCCGGCTGTCTGACTTTTACAAACCATGTCATCCTTTTTATGAAGCTACTGTACATTATTGCTGACAGTGAAGGGGATTTTAATGGATTTCTTTACATTTTCTATTATGGCTAATTGCTTACAATTGTGTATTAGCAATACGGGATATGGAATGCTCCTTATAATGGAACCTAATGGATATTCATTTGCATCATATTGCTAATGGACCTGTCTTTCAGGCAGCTCTGGTCATGAGGAAGGGCAAACAAGTCATTGGATGAGTTTACCGAGGCAGCTGTCACATACTAACTTTATGTGTTATGGTCTCAAATGGCGTTGTAGACTCATAGCAAAGAGTTAAGATTATTTTTAATGTAGCAGAAAGCAATTCACTGTTCTGAAGGCATCCCTGACTCTCATTAAAGGAGACCTATTATGCTCATTTTCAGCTCTATATTTTTATTCTTGGACTCCATCTGAGTAGCTTTGCATGATTCATAGTTTTAAAAAAAGTCCTTATTTATGTCAACTGTCTGTAATGCAGCCCCTCAGTTGAACCTCTGACTGAGACAGATGATATTAGCCTTAAGAGGCCTCCTTAAAAGTCATCTTGGCCGAACATCTGGAAACCAGCCAAGGGGCAGCGCACATTACGATTGGCAGCACTGCCTCATCCTCTTACCGGGTTGGCAGTTCTGAAAGCAAACTGTAAAACTAAGTAACTAGTGACTAAAACTAAGTAACATAATTGATTGGAAACTTCTCAAATACATCTGTGTACGTTCAAGCTCGAATCAAATATGGAATATGAGAGTGGACAGCACGAACATATGCAAGATTACAGCAGGAAGTCTCTGTTTGGTAAATATTACACCCATTACCTGCGTCTGTGTGGATTTAGTCCTTCACTCACAATCCCTATATAAAATTTTTTTCTATATAATCACTTGTTAATAGTTGCACGTGAGGGAAATGTGCTAAAATGCTGAAGTGGAAAATGTCGGCTGTCTAGAAATACAAAAGCTAACTTTGCTAGTAAAATGTTATTTGGCTGTCGCCAAATGACTGTATAGTAAACCTGCACCATTGGTTATTTGTATGTTGGAGTACATTAAATGCCTATAATACTACTCAACTAGACTGTGGGAGAATGAGCTGTGCTTGGAGCATATAAAGAAATCTGTGCAGCTCGTCATGGAAGTGTTTGTCTCAGGGATTAATTTTACGTACATTCACCTCATTATTTGAAACTTTTGCCATGTTTAATATGAACATCTGATATTGTAGCATTATATATGCGACAGAAAATAAAGAAAAGCATAATAGGTCCCCTTTTAATGTTGTTGGTGAAATTATTCAGACTCAAGATCCCTTTACTCAGCGTCTGTAAACCAAAGAAATATCTTGACGACCTAATGTAAAACCTTTAGATCTACAGCAGTTTAACTGTATGGCGTTATGTCTTTCTCAGACACGTTACAATATAGAGAAATTGTTTTGCAGAAAGGAAACCTAAAACATTTCATATAAGATACTGTCTGTCGACATGGCTGCAGAGACATTTTGCGTCTGGTTTCAGTAAGTAACAAACATTCTACTCTAAGTGAGATGCTCAGCATCAACCTACGCTGTAACATGTTCCGAATGTTAACCACTCATATATTTCTCTGACTAGTTCACATAAATAAATCACCAAATAGATAACCCACAACTGTGTCTAACTGCTACTGAACACAAACTGACACAGCAGTGTAATAAACATTTTATATCTAGAAAGATTCGCTTTTTTTTTTCTTTTTTTCCAAAACAGGCAAGCCTCCTCGCTTGCGAGTACAGTTTATCCAGTTCAGCTCAGATTTGTTTGGGATACTCCAGGCCTTGGCAGCCATTTCAGGGGATCACTGAACACCTTTGAGCAGCCGAATGTGTTTGTCACTCCTTTGCTGTGGCAGCAGCAGAACTGTCCTCTGTGTGTCTTGCAAACTTAGTTCAGCTGGGTTCCTAAATGCCATGTCAGCCTGCTTCTGTCAGTCCACGGGTGTTTTGTGCTCTTTAGAAAGGGGCAGTAGTCACTTCTAACTACTACATTATGGCTAGCCCACTAGTAGCGTCTGTGGGGCATCTCCTCCGAGCCACGTAAGGGAACAAGGTGTTGCTACTCTTCTGTTTGTCCACTCGCAGCATCATTCTGCGCCAAAAAAGAAAAACAAAAAATTGAGCATCAAGATACATAGAAACAGCAGTTCAACAATCATCTTTTTATAACAAAGTCTACTTTCCTCCTTTTTCAGAAGCTTTTAACTACATCTTTATTTCAAAACATTAGTGGAAAGATTAAAGGAAATGGGGAAGAGAGAGGGATGTAACAAATGTCCCTGGCCTGATTCAAACTAGGGACAAGCCAGAGAGGCGCCCTGGTCATATGTGGGGGTGGAGATTATAAATCCTTCTCCGTTCATGGGTGGTCTTTGAATGCTGTGACCGATTTTGGTCTGGTTCCTGGTTATTTCTAAATCGGTGACACAGCGAGGATCCTGGACTGATAGACTAAATAAATACCAGAAACGGACAACTTCAGGTCAGATGCGTAAATGATTCATACATCCGCTATTTTACACAAAACTAGTGTTTATTTTAAAAAAAATAAAAAATAAAAGTGTGCACATCTCATGCAGACTTCAGGCCACATGAACACGTTTTTTTTGGCAAGGTAGAGACAAAAAAAAAAATAAGGTGAGCGGTGAAATCTGTTTACATTCACTAGTGGCTAACTCAGTAGAAATGAGGCTTGAGGTCCATCAAACGGAGCCGTTTGTATGCACAGTTTTATAATTCAGGCAAAAAGAATGTGTATGGATACTTCTGTCTGTGAACGCCAGACCAAAACAGGTGCCAGCATCGATTGGGAAGGAGACAAAGTCTTAAGAGTCAGTGGATGTTTTAAGACAGCCTTGAAACCTAAATTCCAATTCCTAAATAAAATTTTCAAGCAAAAATAGACCAGATTTGATGGTTCTAGCTTTCATCAGTGTTATATAATGTTAAACTGAATATTTTAGAGTTTGTGACTGATGTTTATACAAAAATAAATATTTGAAGACATCACTCTGAGAAGTCATGATGTTCGTTTGCCACTAGTTGACAGACTAAACAAGTAATCAATTAATCAGATTAAAAGAAAAATTGGCATATTAATCCATAATGAAAATAATTGTTAGTTGCAGCCGTATTAACAACTAAACCATCTCCATAACAACTGAGATAATCCATCCACTGATGAAGGCCACACATTGTGATAGAAACTTTGAAAAACCAAGCAAGTGAAGAAGAAACACTTTAGGGTCTCATATTATATCACATATTTTAAATAATTAATAAAATACATACATACAGAGGGATCACACAGAATGAAAACAATCAAGAAATGGAGGCTATATCATTTCTTTATCCTGTCCAGCTATTTTTAAGCCCAGAGCGAACATGTCCGTGTCATCAAATTCCACCACAGTTGCCACAGAAGTTGTTCGGGGGAAAAATCTCCTGGATCCTATAGAACCATGTGGACATGGCTTTTAGCTGCATGGCCGAAATGTTCTCAAATCACAATGTGTGTGCTTTGTGCTTCATGGTCCACATCAATCTTTTTATAACAACATACTGGCTTTAAAATCAGCCTGAAATCAGGCCTGAAAACACAAACACATCTAAAAATGGGGCAGCTTTGCTTTTCAAAAAGCAATCAGATTTACAGGAATATTTTACATTTCTGTAATTCTTGTAAAGACTCAAAGCCCACCCCACCTCTATGAATCACATCCACAGCATTCATTTCTGCTGCCCAAAATAATATAACCACACTGTTAATGGGGAAAAAGTTCCTACCCCCATATCATGTTGATTTTCCTTGAAGTCTTGTATGAACACAGGAATACTTGTAATCAGCAGGGTGGTGTGACACTGATGCTTGCGCTCATTGTGCTTTTAGGACTTAAAGTTCATCTTATTGCACTCCAGAGAAAATTACTAAAATGCAAGTGTGACAACAGATGTAACAAAAGATCACAAACACTGCCCAAAAATAAACAGAAAAAACTGCAGCAACCCCTTTTGCTCGTGGCAATGCTAAAAGACATTCAACAACTTGCACAGAGCTAAACCTGTTCCCCTGCTCTTCCCCTTTAGCCTGCAGCAGAACTCTGTGCCTCACTGCCTTTGTATCATCTATGATGTTAATTAACTCACACCACATGGAGAGTGTTGCTTTAATTGGACGAGGTCTTGGCATGCCGCTCTGTGGACAGACAGGCCAGGAATAATTTCATAACGTACAATTCTATTATTACCACAGAAAGCCAACCAGTGAGCTCCAAGATGGACGTAAATATGCAGGAGATAGAGCCATGCTTTGATCACTCTGACAAAAAAAAAAACTGATGAAAAAAAGATGTGAAATGCTGTTTCTGCTTCCCGAGTTTAGCAAAGTGTGACTGTGTGTCATTTCCTTGGCAGACAGACCGGCGGGTGTTTAAGTGCTGGTATTAGGATTGGCTACCTATGACCAAAGTGATGGAACAGACCGACTGAGCGAGTGATGGAGACTGCATTCACCAGACTGGGTGATAACACTGAATCACCGAGGCCTGACTGTAAGAGGCAGTCTTAAGGTTGCTGGGGAGTCAAGTATATGCTGACTGTGGTAACAGTGACCTCACATGGACCGCTCTATCCGTGGCTAAGCTCAGCTGGCCCAGTAAGCTAAACATCCTTGAGTGAGTGGGTGGATACTGGCATGATGTGCTGCTGCAGCTCGTTGCCAAGTGATTTATGAACCGCCAAGGGACTCTTTGACGTGTTCTGGTTGATGTGCTGTGGTGTCATTTGATGTTGCCCAACATCTCAATTCTGCCACTTTTATCTATGACACCTCTGGCTTATGCTCAGCACACATTAAACCAACATGGTGTCATATATTTTCAATTCTGACACCAAACATGCGAGTGAATGAGCAGCTAATTTTTCATCTTGATTGCACGGTTATTTTTGCACCGTAAGCCTTCATCAGCGCTGACTAAAGCCAAAATTAATTCATTCAAAATGTGCAGGAAAGCCAGACTGCCGACGGATAGCGGCAGATCAAATATTTCATGCACTTCTGAGATGGGGAGTGTCAGAGTGGGCACACTACACAAGGAATTATAAAATAAGTGATAATACGGGAGATTCTCATTGCCAGCTCCTTTTTGAAGTTTCCCTCTGGTGTCAAGATGTTCACAAGATGCTGCTCTTCCCAAATGCTGCTAATTGCAAGAGGTGGATTGGTGGGTGAAGAGGGCTGGGCTGGCAAAAACTGGGATCCCGGCCAAACTTTTAATGTCCTAATAGCCACAAGGCGACAACCAATCAGGGCTTTAATGCTGCCGAGTGCTTTATGGCATTAGAGCAGGAGCTTCCAGGAACAGCTGACTTTATTGCCGTTTAAGGGTTACATAAGAGCGCTGCTAAGATTTGTGATGCCAAAATGTTTTTCTTTCTTTCTGTGGAAATGAGATAAGCTTAATGTAGCGGTTCCCGATACATTTCTTACCGCCACAGCCCTGTGAGGTCAGCTCCAGTGCCCCTTCATTAACACCACCTATCATGTTCCAAATGTGTTCAAATTTAAATGGATTTTAAAGTGGATATTTACAGGAATAGTTCAGCACTGCTTATTCATGCAGAGAATTGGATGTAAAGATCAATACCACTCATGCCTGCAAGGTAAATATGTAACTGGAGCCAGAAGCTGGTTGGGTTATTGTAGCATTAAGACTTAAAACAAGCGGATACAGCTAGAGTGGCTCTGTATTTCAGCTTATCTGTTCACTTGTAAACCTATTGTTAACGCTGACTCATTCAGGTAATTTGATATTGTGACAAAAAATATACCAAAGATTAGCCTCACACCAGTTTATAATCATGCTTTTTTTTGGGATATTTATTTCTTCCAAAACACAAATGTATTGATATAATTTATTTCTACCAAATCATTACATCCATTTCTCCCAATTAACTAAGCTACTACACAATCTTTCTACTGCAGAAATACCCCCAAGGTACAAATATCTCTAATTGGGAATCACTTAGAGTCAGGTCAGTTTTTAAGGTCCTGTGTAGCACTGACTGCAGGCATTAGGCAAACCAAGGCCTTTGCCCATGCCATAATATTATCACAGAAAAAGTTCAGAAATAACATGTCTGCTTTGTGCTCTCTTTTTTTTAATCATTGACTGGGTTGTTGCTGCCATTAAGTGCAGCATTACTCTGTGACTAATTTCCCATTTGCTGGTAATTCCCTGCTCATAAAGAAACAATGCATTCCTCCTATAAACTGAAGATAAACTATAATATCTGGCTCAGCAGATCTTTTGTTTTTCTCTTGCCTGGATCACATCATCATTTCTTGGGAATGACACCACTTGAGTTTCTTTTACTTGTTCAAACTGAAGTGAACAAATAAATAGGAGGTTTTAATAAAAGGTATCCACGGAGATAAAGTATTAACAGTTTCCCAGGCCACCCACACTGAACCCCCAGCAGATCTGCAGCAGTACATACCAACTCGCTCATGTAGCGATATGGTAAACAGTTTTCCCACACGGTGAACGCCAAGCTGCACTTTCTTTGAAGAAATAGATGTGTGCATGCGGAGAAATGATACTTTGACTTGCTCGTCAGGATTGCTCTGCTGCGCTGGTAACAGTTTATACTGGATTCCTGAGTTGCTGTGCGACTGGGTTGTTTTTAGATGCTGCTGCACCAGTTATGGGACTTGACCCCATCTCTGTTTGTTTACATTCGGCCAACAGATGTTCATCTAAGAGGACCCAGTTTTCTGAGCCATTACCCTGCATCCTCTCTGGGGATAAAGATCTGTACCCCTGCAAATAAGCCATGGGCCAATGGGCTGATGACGCACTGTGTGGGCAACATCATCTGTGGTGTACATACAGTATCACCTAACATGGTTACTTAACACATTTAAGAAAAAAGTGTAAGCATTATCTGGATTGTGAGAAGTGCTTCACTGTGTGAAATGGCAAACAGGCTATTCTAATCCTGCCCCAGAAACTGCTTGTGGCTGAATTTAGCTCCCAGCATATGTCACTTTTTTTTTTTTTTTTTTTTTTTCAATGTGAATGATTATCCAAGAATATTTTTAGCTCCTTGTAAATGATGTCCTGTTTATTAAAAAGGTTACATTTTTTTTATAGCAAAGGATATTGCACATGATTATTCCAAACCACCATCCATCCCGAAGCGGTTTCCGTCTCTTATTATCAACATGAACTACCATGGATTTACCATGCTCTCATTTTCCAGGCCCACTTTGTCAACGAGCATTTTGCTGAAGTTTGAAACACCTTTTTATAGAAATTGTGTAGTTCAAAGCTGGAGAGCTGCCAGTACAGGTCAACCTCACCAGTCTAGGATTGATGAGTGCTATCATACTGAACTGACTTCATGTCTAATGAGGAGGCTCCATGGATATATCCAGTCTTAGTTAACCACGTTTCCACCAGAAGAGCAGCCCCAGAATCCCTCTGTAGCACCCCAGCTCCTCTGTCTATGGCTCCCACTGTCCACGCTGCTTCTCAAAGCCATTTGTCAAAGCTCTGTCCACATTAAATTATCATGACCCGAGAGAGATGTCTACCTCTAGGAAGAGACTCGGAGCCTCAGTCAGACAGATAGGGTGAACGGTATCTGAGACGGAGAACTGAATGAAAAATTGACCGCACAAAGATGTCCGTTTGTTCAGACTGCGCTCTATGATTGTGTAGCTGTATTATGAAAGGCTGAACAATGTCTGCCAAAAGAAGAAAAGGTTCCCCGTGGCTGCTGTGTGTTACAGTTCACTTCTGGCATTGTAAATCATCTTGTGTGTTTTAACAACAGTCATGCGCAGCCTAACACATCCTGAGACTCCTGTGACTGCTCTCAAAGGTAATAAAAAGATAAACTGAAAGGACAGCAGATGGTGTTTTGCCACAGAAACTCCATGAAAGGTTTCCTATGTGACTCTGAGTCGAATCATTCAGCTTAAATACGAGTTAAGGGCCCCTGGTGGACAATGATGCTTTCATATTATTCCATTCTTTTCAACTCGTTAATAATGACAGCTCCCTAATGAGCCGGTCAGACTTAAAACCTTTAATTCTCTTTTAAAAAAAAAAAGAGGTTTATGTTCAGACAGAGTGCAGCTATTGTGAGATGAAAAACAAATGCAGAGCAGATACTTTGCAGAATATTATCCATTAGTGGATGGAAGGTCTCTTTAAATACTGATTAAGTAAGTACTCCTTAGCCAGAGGGAAACCATACATTGAAATGATCAAATTCTTTACCAGTGAGTTGCTATGATTTCAAAAGGAACATAGTTATCAATATCATTGTCTGGCAGTAATGATGTGTATGTGCCTCTGTTTGTGTGCACACTACACTCTTAATGAGGAACTCCAGTAAATGGGGAGCCTGATGTTTGAGCTTCCTCCCTGTTGGCTCGGGGAAAGTATGCTAGAAATGCTTTAATTTGTTTCCCTGCCATGTAGCACTCTCTAACAAAACACACAATACAAAGAGAGACAGGCGGACAACAAAATGAGACACAAAGAGAAACAATGTTAAAAAAGAAATGAAGAACATCTCTGAAAGGAACTGTTGAATTTGTTTCTAAGCATCTCATCCATTCATTGTTTTTCCAAGCAACAGTAAGAGTCTCTGCTGTGTAATATGCTAATCAGAGTGGAACAAATCATATTTTGTAATGCATGTGATGTAATGTCGTGTTAGAAGTCTTTTCAGTTTTTTCTAAACTTCTGTGTTGGAGCTCTGGATGAAATTCGGTAGCAATCATCATAACTTTGATGGGGTTGTCCAGTGGTAGAAAGTCACTAAGTATATTTAGTACAGTTTTGTGCTCCTTTATACTTCTACTATCCTGCCACAGCTCAGAGGCAAATATTGCACTTTTAACACCACTATATTGTTTTGTAGATTCAGATTGATAATATCAAATATGTCTAACAAATGATGGATTATAATACGTCAAGATGAGAGTTCAAGTATTTAAAATGAACTCCACCTGTACCAGCTGCAACATTAAAGTGAGTTACACATAGACGCATTGATAATATAATTCCCATAATATGCGATTCTGAAAAGGGCCACACTGCCTGACTACTTTAACTTTTGCTAGACTTTAAGTATATTTTGACGCTAATACATTTGTGGTTTAACTTTTGAATTCATTGTTGTGAGTTGTAGTTGTAAAAATGTCTTAGTACTCCTTCCACCACTGTTTTTGATTCAGTGTTGCTTCTTATCTACCGTATTCAGTCAGCCACTGTGTTGTCCTTGGCCAATTTGGAATACACAAACGTCTTGTGGATGTTAGCATTAGCCACGGTCCTCATTGGTGGCATTGCTACTGCTACTCATTGTCAAATCGCAGACACCATAAATACAAGTGGTGGAAAAACAAAAGCCCCAGTGCTGAAAAATGAAGCCAACATGGGAATGCAGTCCCTCGAATGGTCACTTGTGACTGGCTTCAAAAGCGAGTCAATCCCCATAGACTCCCACGTTAAAATGCCCAACTTTGGCACACAGTTGGCAAGCCAGTCGAACAATGCAAATGGAGGCGTATGCTTGCCACCGTTATTAAACTGGCATGCACTGAAGTCTCGGCTCCACACACACCCCACCTCTTTGCCCATGTTTGGATTAGCTGGGAGTTGGGGTAACGTCACAGGCCATGTCTGTCTTTATATACATTCTATGGGAAAAATAGGGTTTTTTTCTGACAGCCATGACATCTCCCGTTTTAAAAGAACTATAACAAACCTTGAAAATAGCGCGACCGTTGCTGGTAGTTGCATCTACATGATTAATATTATCAATTCAGCTACTTAAAAAGGAGCTACATTGTACTGTATCTTCATTCACTTGTTAGCAAACTGTCACAAATATGTAACACAAGAACAGATAATTTAGGCTTAGTTTCCTCTTATTTAGCGTGACTTGGCTAGCAATGGGGGAAACAACCAATCGTACAAAGGCTTACACATAAGATGTTTTTGTGCTCTTATAATCATTTTCATAATAATGATTAACAGAATATCTTTGGTTAATTGTATTTTATGTGTAGCTGCACAGTAGACATGCATACCAAGCTGCAGGTTGTCAGTCGTCACGTGACAGACAGTGACTCACCATGCGGTGGATGTGTTGTAGGGCAGGAGCGTGGGGCTGTGGCTCTCCCCTCGGAGGCTGTGTCGGGGCTGGTAGTGGCTGGGGACCATGGGCTGGGCTTGAGCCTGGGCCTCACTCTCCTCTGGCATGGACCTGTGCCACTGACTCCGAGCCTTCTTCAGCCAGCGTCCTCCCAGACCCCATTTCTCCAGGTAGACCCGGCACAGCTCATAGTTTATGGCTGAGTAGTAGAGAAAGTCGAGCGCCAGCAGCACCATGACAAAGAAGCCATAGATCCACACGCCGACCAGGGCTGTATAATTACTGCAGGGGACAGACGGAGAGTATTAGCACAGTGTAATCTGAGAAAGACAATGATAAACACTCCTCACATGCTCCAAGCTACCATCCAGATACCCTTAAGCTAGTTCTATAATTCCTAATAGCTTTGATGGAGCTGCCAGGTGTGTGTGTTTACCCCTCATGTGGCAAGACTGAGACTTTCATCAAATCCTCCCTTGATAAAAACCATAAATATATTAAACAAACCTCCATCTGTTCCATTTGCTGCTTTTTTAATACTTTCTTCTTAAGTTGGACAAAGAATTTCATTAGCACAAGGGACTTTTTTAATCCATCTCATTTTGGCTTCTTGGTAGTTCCTCTGAAAATCTGTGTCACTTGTTTTCATCTTTCATACATTTTCTCCATGAATTACATGATCCAGCTGGATTTATGTGGGGCACATTTGTACTTCCTTTTAGTCCGCCCACATCCATAAAGTACAACAAGGTAGATGAGCAGGAATAGCATTAGAAAATAGTTTCCTGAGAAGTTTGAGAAGCAGCATTTGCCAAAACAGGGCTACTAAATATTTGTGGTTGTGACATTTCTGTTTATATGGTGCTGAGAACATTTACTTGGAAAATATCACAGAAATTGGAAGTGATTCAGTCCTATCTGGACGCTATTCAGAAAGAAAAAAATATTGTTTTGACTCTGAGAGACAGTGATGACACAGAGAATATTGCTTTAAAATCGATATATCTGGAGGGGAACCCATCTTTTATGTCATTTCGGTATACTTTGCAATTTTGACAGCATTAATTAAAGCCGTTACAAAAAAATGATGTCCAAGTGCTCCTGGGTTCCGTAAACCAAGTGAATCCATTTTGGTCTGAAATTATGTGGTCTTGAGGATATTTATCTGACCTTAAAGCTGAGCTGCTTGAATGAGCTGTGAGGCAGGTGAATATTAATACTTCAGTGTTGGGGCGGCCCAACCAGGTAGATAATATCCCCTGGTTTCCACTTATGTAAATCTTACATTTGTGTCTTCCAATGCATGTGAGGCATTTAGGGGACAACTGTTAATTGTAGCTACAGAAAATAACCTGTGTTACACCCCAGACTTCAAATCCTCAACGTGTGAGAAACACTGCACTGTACTCAAATTTAAAATTATCCGCAACTGCATTTACCTTTCCTCACGTCTGCATCAAAGACATTTACCTATAGTTTAGTGTTTCTATTAAGGTGATCTGAGGGGACAACGGGCTTTCCGTGTACCTGGGTCAACCAGAGGGTAAGCAAGCAATATGTGCACAGTCCTTGGAGGGATCGATCATGACCACATAACTAAAACAAATGTTATTCAATATTTAACACGGCTTTCTCAGAGAAGGGAAGCTGATGCAATTGATTATCTGTCAAAGGTTTTTAGCTTTTCATGTTTATTTAACAATTCAGTCTCGGCTGACTCTTCCACTCTGAATCTATTTCGATTCTGCACCATTTCATCTACTTTGTAACTATGAAGAGAGGTATATGCTACAATGACCTGTGAAATCCACACAGGCCGATCGTCTTTGGCTTTACTTTGAACTGCAGTAACCCTCGAACTATAACCATTTCCACCATGCACTGTGAGCAGAATAATGGCCAGTTTAACTCGCTTGGCCAGTGGTAAATATCAAACCCGCAGTCCTATCTTCCATTGAGCCAGGATGAAAGAGTGGCCCAACAGTCCATCTGACACTAAAATGAAATATCATGACCAGCTGCAGGGCAGTGTGAACCATCCCAGACAGAGGCATGCTGGGAGGGCATTAGCAAAGAGAGCTGTGGTTTTGTCACCCAAACCTCCCAATGGGAGCTCCCACAGAACAAGAAGCTCATTCTTCTGTGCCCTTCACTCGGCCTCAACCTGCTCATACTGTGTCCCCTGTGACAATATGTTGACATTATTGCCACATGTAGTATAGTTAGTATTAATAATACTGGACAAGTGTACTATCATTTATCGTATGAATTTCTGTGATACAGTCGTGGTAGATGAAAAAATAGTCAACACTTAATACCTGCTCTCGTGTGGAGGCGTCCCACTCACAACACAACAAATGCTTTCAGCATCTGCTTCTCTCTGTGGTGGTTTTGTGGGTGTAGATCAATGTCAACGTAGCCTCTGAGCAAGAGGCAAGTGGTGTCAATAAGTACGATACTGTCGAGGGAGTGAACCATTTGTGAGTCAGCAGAATATAACCGGCTGTTTTCATCTGATCTGAGGAAATGTCCCTTCTCTGAAACTGCTTGTTGCAGCACAGCTGCTCACAAAAATCTCCTCTCAAGATTCAACACAACCCACATTTTCCCATAATTACCTCCACCAAGGAGGTTATGTTTTGGTCCTGGTTGTTTGTGTTTGTAGAAGGACATCTCAGAAACCACACAACAGATTTCACTGTGATTTGGTGGAAAGTTTCATCATGGTCCAAAGAAGAAATGATTATCTTTTCGTGTGGAAGTCTTATACCTGTAGTCCTTCTTTAAGGATTAATATAATGAGGATATGTTTTGTAGTTTTTTCCATCTTAGACATTTCATCCCATCTCAGCCAAATTTGGTACATATTATATTTAGATGACCTCAAAAAAATGAATTCATTTTGCGTTGCAGCTAACAATCATTTTCATTATCAAATACTCTGCCAATAAAACGTCTTTACATTTTTGTCAGTTTTTTGTCCCCTCTTCTTTGGCACTACATTTTCTCAACTGTTGAACTTCTGTATTCCTATGCATTAGCATGATTACACCGCGCAGTGTATCACACTGCAGATCAGCTGTTTGAGTCATAAAAGGCTGTTTGACGGCAAGATAAAGGGGTGAAAATATTCAAAATATAATTACAATTATTAATTATTATACACTTTAACTGATTCTGTTTTTTTTTTTTAGGTGGGCATGTGTTCAGGTGGCTAAAATGCGTTTCTTTCCTCTGTCCCTGTCCACAGCACTACATTGTTCTGCTTCTGTGCCGATGCTCCTGGCTGCGTCTCCAAACCGACAGTGCTCTGACCCGAATCTACTGCAGGTAATACTCTGATTATGGATAAGTACCTCATACAACCCCGCGTCAAATAACCCGAACAATCACTTTAAAACACAGATGCACCAGACCACTTTGAAAACAATGGTTCGAGTCTGGATATTCTTGACAGTGCAATTCAAAATCGGGAAGAAAGATTGCCAATCAGAATGTGGATGCAAAGATCGCCCGCCCTTAGTATACAACCTAATGACTTATTTTGTAGTATCCTTGCTAGTTAAGTCATCACAGCACCCTGTTGTGTTGGGAATTCCCTATTTTTCTACACTTTGTGTTGCTGGAGAAAAGGATTTAGGTAATAATGACATTTCTATCATTTTCCAAAACTAAACAAATCAAACTAAACCAAGAAATAAAAACTAAAATGGGATTAATAAGACAAAACTGGTACTTGACAGGGCAGACACACGTTGTAGAGAGGTCAAATAGTGTCAAATGACACTATTTTATACTCACTTGTGTGCATATCCGTTTGAGGTGTTGGTGAGGTTGACCTGCATGACCATCTGGAACTCAGTCTCGTTGCAGCAGTACTTGAAGGCGGTGTTGTTGTGGTGGCAGCAGAACATGTAGGTCTTGTTGTCTGAGAGGCGTGGGCAGTGAAAGCCAAAGTGGTAACGCCCCTTGTGGTCAGAGTAAGGTTCACACACCCGGTAATGAGCTGAGAGGGCTGTAGCGTTGGGGAAGACAAAGATTAATGTTAAATCCATTCCAAAGTCAGGAGGAATGTATTTTTGGTACCGCAGGAGATAAAGACTCGTGGGTCTCATGACCTTTGAGACAGACTTTGTGTTTGTTTCCCCCGATTCCTTTATTAAAAATATTGATGGAAAACAACACACAACAAAACACCCTTCAACCTACAGAAGCAGAACCACAAAAACAAAGTACTGAATGCTTTGTTTTTGTGTGTTTTTCTTTGGATGCCTTAGAAAAGATGACTGGAGAGAGTCTGAGTAATAATAATGGTGTAGGACAAGGAACAGAAAAAACAAACACACTGTACCAGCGAAAATAATCAGATAGGAGAAATCATGTTACAGGCCGTGATGGGAAAAGCTCTGTCACCTTTTATTCTTGCTGGAACACAACAACCCAAAATACATCAAGGACGTCTCATTTGTTAGGTAATTATGCAAAATTAAGACCGTCAGTGCTTCTGGATGGAAAAACCAAACATACTCAGGTGTTTGTTTTTTCCTCAGACCAGATACAGAATTTGCTGTGTCAAAATCATGTTACAAATCCCCAGATGGTTGTTTTGGTTGAAGCCAGGAAGGGATGAAACATTTTGTCTGTGCATGACTGGGAAAAAAAAAAAAAAAGAACTGAAATGAAAAAAGCAGGGCTACATCTGTCTGTTCAGCATAAATCACCCTAAAAATGGTACTACTTCTTGGCAGCTGGAAGTATATTGGATGACTGTCCTGAATTCATTATGGAGAAATGCAAAGATATGTAGCACAAATACTACAGCTTATTTGAATTCATCTGTAATTGTGCTGACGAGTCCCTGCAGCGCAAAAGATCAATTAGTACATCATTGCTGTCACAAAGGGGGGAAACGATATTGTTTTTGTTATGGAATATGGCAGCCAATAAGTTTTTGCTTGAAAATGAAATCACAGGAATTTACTTCACTGGCAGTCGAGACTCTGACATCTGATAATAATAAATTACCGATCTGTCAAAGAAACGAACCCGACATAATGAGTGTCAGTTTACGGCGCTGAGACCAGGATACACCCGCTTGTTCAACATCCTCGTATAAATCAGCGTCAGCTTCTTAGCATCATTTTTCTTTCTATTACCAGTTATAAGAGTGAGTCTAAAATGTTTCAGTTTGCCTGGAGACAAACACTGTTAAGTTTGCAGTAGTGATGTACAGTAGAAACTGCACAAAAAGAAACTTGATACCCTTGTCCTGCCCAAAATATGTGTACACATGTCTACCTGCTCATCAGCACACACAGGCTGACGTACGTGAACAAACACACGTGTAAAACTCTACACCGCTGTTGCTGTCTATTTCCCTGTATCTTAAGTTAAGTTTTAAGGAAAGCCTAATTGAAATCAAGTCTTTTCAAGCGTGTCTTGGCGAAGATAGGCGGCAATAACGCTGAGTTACAAGAGAAACAACATAAGACAGATAACACAAAATGTGCCACAAATCAGAATACAAATATAAAACCATGAATACAACGTTTAAAACAGTCATGCAAACAATTTTATTCCCAAACAACCGAAACAGCACCATGACACTACCCAATACATAAATAAATAAATATATAAATAAGATATATCTAAAACAATAACTCAATCAGCTGAACACATCCTAAAGATCCTAAAATAAATCAATAAAACGTAGCCAGAGTTTAGTCATCCTACCATGAGCCCAACTGATTTTCACTCAGTAATGCTACTCATTGGCTGACATATACAAAAAATACAATATTTCGGAGCTGAACTAAAATCAGCAGATAATATTAGACATGCTGATGTATCAGTCTGGCTGTATTTATGTGTGTCATTTGCTTAATCTGCAATAAATGAAGCTCTTTGATTTATTTTTGTTTGATCATTCTCAGAGAAAGCTTAAGTTAAATTATGCCACTCCATGTGAAGTGCACTCATATTTGTAATACTGTAACTGATTTGTCCTTGTCTTATGCATTTCCTTTCATCAGTGAAGCCGAAAAATCTGGCAGTGTCGCCGCTGTGATTTATTTCAAGGTCCACTTATGCTGCGGGGTGATAGAAGTCTTTCAGTAATCTCAGACGGGGACAGATCAGCATTTGAAAGGCGCGAGCTCTTTCAGGTTATAATGAGCTTGGTGTGGCTAGCTATTGTCCCTGCGACAGTCATAACTTTAGCAGAGGAGGGGGTAAAATCAAGCGGCACCGAAGGACACAGTGGGATTAGAAGTCAAGGATGGCTTGCACTGAAAGAAAACTCTTCATTCGACCTTTGCATTGACCGTACAAGTCGGCGAATCAGTGAAATGGTTCTGCAATTAGCTCGTGTTATTTCTAATACATAAATCCTCATACCTGAAGGACGGGTCAGCAGCTGTACGTAAGTGAACTGGCAATACGGAAGCAGAGGCCCCTCGATGTTGGAAGTGGACCATAAAGTCCTCTAACGATGCACGATTTAAAGGTTTTGAAAGAGACGTGTTCAGGGGAAGTCTCTGGCCTCTCAAATGAACAACAGCTGGCTCTGGAAACGAGACAGCTGTAAACACACCCACCTGCTTAATTTCATTAACACCTCTTGAAATTTAGGATACAGTTAACAGCTTGGCTCTTGCATTACAGTTTGTTTACAACCTGCGGTCTGAAAACAGCTATGGCTTTCTCTCAGTTGCAGCAAGCGGCAAGCAACATCTGAACATCAGGCAGTGCTCACACATCATATTCATTTATTTACGGCGTCAATCACAGCTACAGGTTGTTGACATTGTTCTGAAACATGGAGGGAAAACTGGTTCTGTATCTTGTGTTTCATTCAGTGTTCAGTTGCAAGATAATAAAAGTGATATTGACTCACAAGGAACTCATTCAGTTGGGCTTTTGGTTGCTGTAAAATTAATTTCCAATTCCTTATTCTGTAGCAGAGTATAATGGACTTTTGTGTACCATGTTGCTGTTATTGTAATGCATGAAAAATAGCTGATAATGAGCATCAATTCAGACTGAATGCCATCAGCTTAACAATAGATCGACAATTGATCGTCATCAATCAGTCATTTATCCTTCATTAACTCAACATTATCCAGCTTCTCAAATCTAATAATTTGCTGCTTTTCTCTGGTTTTTATCATCATAAATTTAATATGTTTGGGTTTTGGACTATTGGTTGGGCAAAACAAACAATTTTAGGATGTCACTTTGCCCTCTGGGAATTTTCGATATATATTTTCACTATTGTTGAACATTTTATCATGTAATTATAAGATTAGATTTTAAGATTAATGATTGATATTGAATCATTGTTAGTAGCCACTATCTGGTTAGATGTAGAGTCCCTTCACTACACTTAAAACTGATTCTGGTCTATAGTAAATATTGCAACAGCAGCTTTTTGTTATTTCCCAGAGACTAATTCTGTCCTCTAGACCAAAACTAATCTGTGAAAAATCTGTAATGTAGCCTTGCACTCAATACTCCCAAAGTGCAAGTCAAGTCAGAAATCAACTCTGTGCATTTTGGAGAGTTATATTTCATTGTTCCTTACCACCAAAGATGGTAGAAATCCAGGTATTACATCTCATCTCTGGCTGTCACCCAGAATTCACAGACCCATAGTTGCATAAGAGTCATTTGGAGTTGTTATTTGCAAAGAGATCGAGGTCCTCTGGGTTTGAATGCATATTTTCGTGTATGTGAAGGAGGACTTTTCATGCTATAACACGGTGTTAAGTTGCTCTTTAATGAGGTGGTCATTAACATCATTCGCACTCTCACTCTTCTGGTTATTATGGCTTCACTGTTTGATCCAACCTGTCACATGCTCCTGGTAGCTGTTTTCTCCCACTAACACTCCCTCTTCCTCTTGCCCTATTTTATCATTTTCAAACTTGACTTGGCATCTTTTCCCATGTGGATAATATATACTTCATATCGCAGAGATACTGTATCTGTTGGCTGGGTTGTTTTGTTATAGCTTTTGGGGTTATAAGTGTGCACTCTTTACAGTTGCTGCAAGGCCTCATTTACAAGCCCCCCCCCAGGTTTCAGAGCTTTTCCTGCCAAGTACACTTTTTCTTTTTGGCAATAAATATTTCCAAGTCACTTGATTTTAAGTGTGTCTGACTTAACGTCTGGACATCAGATGTCAACATCTATCTCCCCTCGAAACATAAATATGTGTCTTTTGGGTTCATTTCCTGCATTTAGTTCATTAGTTCACTGCTGGCTCCCTCTGTAAAGGACTGACACCCACATTTCGAGGTAACCTGAGTTTGTAGAAACTTCTCCTAGCATGACTAATATGAGCACACCCTGAGTCTCTTTATATGAGCGATTGGAAGCTCCTGTAATGAAAAAAATATTACGTTTTGAGGGCCAGACAGGCAGATTCAGACTGATAAGAAACTTTACAGACCTGCAGTGGACAGCAGGAGGAAAATGACCGTCAGGACATTGAAGGACTGCCGGCTGGTGATAGTCATCTTCTCGTCCTCATGTGGGAAGAAGGAAGGGCACAGGAGGGAGGGAAGGAGGGAAGGAGGGAGGGAGGAAGGGAGGGGGAGGGGGGCTTCTTGGCTTTAGCTGGGTGTGGGCATCCTCTGCTTGCTGATGGCTCCTCTCACATGGCTGCTGCTGCTGGGAGTCAAGACTCCTGATGGGAACAAGACAACCAAGGAGAGGAAAGATTAAGTTATTTGATTTGGATTTCTGGAAGTTCCACCCCACTGTGGGGACAGCTTGTCTGGCAGCGAGCGCCCATGATGCCTCCTGAAATCTGTCCTTTGGTTTACATAATAGAATGACTTGGACATGAATTTTAATTGGAATTGGCACTCTGGCAACACTGAGGCTAAAAGCTGTTCCACACTTGTAGAAATTCCTTTAGTGGATACAGTTTCTCTACATTTGATGAGAGAAAACTTTGCTGTCATTGTTTGTAACACAGAGCTGAAACGATTAGTTGATTAATCAATCAACAGAAAAATTAATATTGATCATTATGATATAGATTGTTATATTGACTATTTTGATAATGATTAATCCCTTTAGTCCTTTATCGAGTAACATTTGTAACAAGATCTTGTTTGAGTCATTTTATGTAACAGGTGGTTTCAGCTTCTCAATAGTGAATATTTGCAACTTTTCTTTGTCATATATGATCGTAAACTGAATATCTGTGTTTTATACTCCTTGATTTTCCTTTGACATTTTATGTACCAAACAATTAGGCATTGATTGATTGAAAAAATAATCATCAATCTATTAATCAGTGCAGCCATACACATTGTATTTATGTATTTTAGTAAATTCTAGTGGCCATATTAAGGTATCATAATTTGATGAGCTGAAACAATTATTTGAGTAATTGATTAGTCCATTGATAGGAAAGTAATCGGCAACTATTTGAAAAACGTAATCAATGAACTGATCATCAAACATTATAATACCAGTAATTATCTGGTTCCAGCTTCTCAAATATTACAACATGCTCTACTTTTATTTGTCGTCTTTGGCTGGGATGTTAAATTGTGATCTACATTTTTTTTCTAACATTTTATACAATTAAATGATTAATCAAGAAAATAATCAACAGGTTCATAATAAAAATAATAGTTAGTTGAGCAGGGTCCTTAATTTATAAATAATTTTCCTGGAAAGAACATGGTTGGCATTAATTATAGTGAAGAAGAGAGAGCCGCTAGTCCTCAGCAGGTCAGCTGAACTTACATACAAATCAACATATGGACAATAAAGTTTCCAATAATAAATACATAATAACCCTTACTTGGGTTTAAATTGGATGTTTGTTGAGTTCAGATTTACGTAGTTATTTCCAGAAAATGTCCTGTTTTTTTTTTTTGTTTTTTTTTTCTCACAAAATTACAGATGCATAAAATACAGTATCATGGTTAGTTGTAGCTCTAGTAATGCAGACATCTTACACTTTGAGAACACATAATGCTCACCGATGTATCATATCAGAAAGTATATTTCTCTTAAGAAAGTTTTATTTTAACTAAAATTAATAATCTAATTTATCAGTTTATCCTCTTGAGAACTGAGATTAAAACATTGCCTAATAGCCAGTGGAGGTTTAATTATATAACTATGCTTGGTAGTAAAGAAAAATGCTACTAGTGCACTAAAAGCACAGTTTTCCTAGAAAAAGTGTTGTTTATACCAAATCTTTAATGAATTACACAGAAGTTGCTCCTTCAGCACGGTGTAGAGAGTTCTGATTGCAGAACTGCTGAGGAGCACTTTGCTTGTAAATGAAGCATCGTGGGACTTCATGAATTCATCTTCCTCTACTTGAGTACCACTGTGTGGTTACCGTTTGAAGCTCCGTCATAGCCACCTGTCCTCTGATGTTAAGTGAGATTAATGAGGCGGTGGCACATTTTGCTTAGCCATGCTCAATTGTTTCTGTTTGGCAGATTTATTCCTTTAATAGCACCACAGGAAATTATACATAAATGTCCTTGCATTAGTTAGAGGTGATGTTTATGGTAATTTATTCTACTAAACTGAAGCATGGCCACTGCATTGGTTTTGGAGCTCTTATCAGTGTCAGACATGTGATAGAGGAAGTCAGGGTGGGCGGAAAACACAGCTAATGATGGAAGGTGTGTCTACATTTAAGGATGGCTGAAATGGAAGACAGCAGAGCTAGTGTTGCCGGCACAGATTTCATAGCAAGTAGGGTGTTAAATGCTTTGGAAAATGTATTCACTCCCCAAAACCATAAGACCTGCACTTCCCATATTTAAGACATGGATCATTGTCAACTACAGTACCAGAATCTGCCTTTGAAAATGACCGCAAAGACATTGTGGGCTTTAGCTGCATTTGTGTGCAGAGAGACTTAAACATCCTCTGTGCGGAGGCAGCATGGAAAGTAAAACAAAACTCAAGTCCTGAATTATTAAGGAGCTGACAGCAACTGACAACAGAATAGAAACCACATATAAAAAGCAACAAGGATGTAAAAGGCCATCAGCGTTCTTCTTTATCTTGTGATGAGAAAGAATGGTGGATAACATCCAATTTATGTTGCATGACCACCCCACCAGGGTGAGTGGGTGAGAGCAACATGTCGTCAAAATATTGAAATGCTGAATTGTTACTGTTATTGTTTGCGAATTGCGGCAGCCAGGAGTTGTTGTAGCAACGCTCCCCACACACACACACACACACACACACACACACACACACACACACACACACCGCTCACAAAGGCAAACGTTATCTGGTTGAGGCTAACACAGCAGCAGCAGCTCATAACGTCTTTACTGTCTGTCAAAATATATAATGCTGACTGAATATTTTCACACAACTGATCTGTCACCACGTTAGTCAGCTTCAACTACTGCTTTACACACTGACTATATGGAGAGGCGGGTGTGTGTTTTTGCTGTGGTATTGAATTTGGTATCAAGAATTGTGGTATTTCAGTGGTATTGGTACCAAATTTCTGTTACATCCCTAATTGCGATGGGCATTTCTCACTTTTTCTGATATTTTATCGACCAAAGAGGTAATGTAGAAAATGATCTGGAAATGAATCCACAATGAAAACAATCTCTTGTAACTTTCACACCTTTGCACACCTGGCCAATTCATTCGTCATTGGTGATAAACCGCCGAACCATGGGGATACATTGCTTTTTCACCGTGGTAGGAAAAGAAAATCTATACTGTCAAAGCCTTAGGTGGCTGTCGGCTTGTTAGTTTCAGAAATTTCCAAAAGTTGGCTGATGCACACCTGTGGATTAAGAGTCCTCTCAGATTGAAAATTTTGGACTTGATGATATTTGGGCCTGTGGAAAAGTTACCCAAGCACAACAAGTATAAATGACTTTTTAGTTACTTATTTTTTCTTAAAAAGATACCCCCTCTGAAACTGACCCAAGGACAGACAGATCGATCCAAACAGACCAGAGAAACGACAAACTCACTCATTATTCACCTTGATCCTTCTAACATCAAAAACCCACTTTTTTTTCTCGTGATAATTAAGTTGCATCATGTGATCAGAGCCGAGTCCTTTATCTTTTGGGTATTACACATATTTTGACATAAAGACCTCAGACCTACAACAATACAGTGAGACTGTACCTGACCCAATTAGACTGAAACTAATTTGGACCCTGTTCCTATAGACCTCATGAAGGCCTCTACTCCCTTATCAGACTTGCCTGAACACCACCTCCGATACCCTTTTTACAACAACATTAGAGCGCATAAGCAGATTTTCCAAACACCCATAGACACAGATTCAAACAGTGAGCCGCCAGCTGCTGTGTAGACTGGTAAAATGGATCTATCGCGTGTTGGTGCTCCTGTAAGTGTGTGAGTCTCCGTGTGAGACGCTTCGGTGAGTGAGTGTGCGTTTTGAAAACCTATTGAGCACAGCCCCGAGTGCAGCACACTCTCAGCAGAAGGCGTAGCCATGGTGTTTCTGGTGTAACAGCACCGTGCTGGGCAGGTGACAGTGTTTGTGTCTCAGAAAGACGTCACAACACAGATAAGGGAGGAAAATTGGCGCCTTCATTCAGGTGTCACGTTTACATCACTGCTGATCAGAGCAGGAGCCGCCGCTACTGCAGAGTCATTTGACCCGGGGCTGAATGCTGTTTGTTCCCTATAACATTGACTAAGAAAAGCTCGATGGTAGCAGGTGTTAGCCTCATTTGAACAGTGTAAAAGGTCCGTACTCTGTCAATAAAATATAATATATAAAATATTTTCTAAGTATATCATAAATATAATACAGGTTGTGTGGCCATCTGAGTGTGAAGTCAAGCATTACTGGAAAAAATGTACTGGAAGGAACTAAGGTTACGCAAACACACTGGGGAATCCTGACGTCTGTCATTTTACTGTGTTAGTTAGTTATTGTACCTGTTCCAGTTCCTACCTGTTGCCATGTTTCTTATGTAATCTAAACCGCACGGGCCGATGGTTTCACATGGCCAAACAAATACACAAAGCCGTTACTATGGGCCGTATGGACAGAATATGTACGTGGAGCACAGCAGGCTGTTTCTGTTCTGAGTCTTTTAAAGCATTTTAGATCAGACAAGCTGTTCCCTCTTTAGGAAGCCAGGCAGTGGGGCTCCCAGGAGGCTTGTTAGAGTGGCATTTTCTATATTTTTTTTCTTACTTCTGGTGAGAGCTTCGGTGTACTGTCAGATGACAACATGTGCAGCACGACGAGGGATTCCCATCCTCTCAAATCTCCCTACAAGCTGACTCCTCTTCCTTTCTACAGCTGTGGTCTTTC